>NC_059075.1:100173879-100476379 GCF_020497125.1 Mauremys mutica | reverse complement strand
GATCTCCCTGTCCACATCAAACATGCCATAATGCTCCAACCCCTAGTTCTGGGTGTAATCCTCAGCACTCTGCTAAGTAAATGCTCTTCTGCGGCAATAGGGAATCATAACAGAATTCAGAGCATGGTTGCTGTCACCCCTCTAGGAAGATAGCATGGTCATCACTATGCCAAAGTGTTTGTTTTCATCTTTAAGTAAATAAGAGTTCAGTGCTCCAGTCTCAGGAGTGCTAGTGACTTTTCACTGCCCTTGGCTATCTCGTATTTAATTTAAGAACTGTGTAAGTACAGTAAAACAAGCATTATTTACTGTTGTCATTGTTATCAAAGCAAGTAAAGACATTAGAATCTGTACTGTCGCCGGGTTTTATTTCCATCATGTCAAGAGACAATAAGACTCAGAATCCAGTCTTTGTCTAAGGACACCGTTCAGCAGGAAATTGATTTCAATGGTGAGAGGCACAGAGGCTTCATAGGCTTCTTTGACAAGGTACTTGTAGAGCAGAATCCAGATACAGTTGGGCTCTTTCTCTCTCTCCCTTTCTTCTTTGGCTATGGATCTCAATCCTTATCTTACTTTTGGCAAATACCCTCATATTGTTGCAGAACAATGAAGGCATCAATGCCTGTGCATGGTAGGGGTCTCACATGCTGGTGTGCTGGGGTCTAAATCGAACAAATGCTGAGGAAACCATGATGTACACTTTTGGGGGGAGGGGGAGGTTTTACAGAGAAGAACTGCCATCATACCACTGTGGACAGGAGCCTTAAGGGCAAAACATAGTGCTTGTCAGTTCATGTTTGTCTGGGCTCGGAGAAGAGGCATTTATTCAGGCTCTGCGTCATGATAACCATAACAAGCTGAGTTGAGACCCTTCACTACATGCCCAGCTATGACTATGGACACTGATGAGAATGCTTATGTCTGCCTCTTCGCATTCATTTCATACCATTAGACACTTAGCTCATTCAGAAATACAGGTGGCATGATGAGCTTTTGAGACTGGGAAATACATACAAGGGTGTTCAATTTGCAGTCAGGGTTATGCCACTTTTAATGGCCTCATACTTACCCTGTCTTGTGCATTTATTTATTTTCCAGCACAAGGAGATTCAGTGATTTTTTTATCTTTTTCTCACCTCTGTTGACATTGTCTGACAAGGCTGTTCAGACTCAGACTGCTTAGGAAAAATAAACTTTGGTGCCAGGTTTTGAGACATCAGCATTGTTCTCTCATCTTTATTCTATTATTTGGATGCAAAGAAAACTTTCAGTTGAACAGCCAGAATGGAAAAAAAACAAAAAAAACCCTCCAGTCCCCCTCTCCTGCCCCCCCCCGCCCCATCCTGTGATCTTAACCAAGCTAGTGTGGCATAAAATTCCCATGTGCAGTATGTGGGTAGGAATCCATCGCATAAACTGCATGTTCACAAACTTTGGCATGGTTTGGCATGGATGTGTTCTGCTGCTATGTCTTCTACATGCCAGACTCAGAAGAAAACCATATTCAGTGTATTACAGTGGCTGACATCTCTTTGCTCTACTTTATGCTGCTCCGCTTTATACTAAACTCCTAGGCGATGGCATCACCCTCGTTTTGTAGACCTTTGTTAGAGCAGGGAGAGAGACCTGAGGGATATGAATATGTCCCCAAATTTTTCTGCCCCTTCCATGGCTTCTTCTGGAGAAGAGTAAGACGGGTTGTGGAATTATTCACCAAAATAAGGAGAAAAACATCTGTCTGATCACCACTTTGGTGCAGGATGTGGTAAGGGATTTGAGTGCCCTGTTTGACATGGTGTCCTTAAAACAGACTCTACCAATTATTAATCACTGTAGTTGGTGATCCTGTAGGAGATTGGCTACATATGTCAAAATCTTGAGTACCTTAAGCACCATCAGAGGGAACTGCAGAAGGATGTGAAGAGAAAGATCTCATGAATTGGAGGCTGCCATGTCTGTGGCAGTTGGAGGACCTCCACAGGCCTTGCCCCTATATGCTGGAGAGATTACTGCAGTCTCTACTTTGACACTTCCTGGAACGGAGGTAGAGCAACAAGCCATCTCAGGAATATCACTGTAGATAATTCTCAATATCTTCAAGCAATTGACACAAGTGTATGAATTAACTCATCACTTTATATCACTTGAGGCAAATGTGCTATCTGGAGTACCTCTTGGTAAGAATAAGCAATTTAAGATACATTAGTATATGGAATATTCTACTTCATTAAAACCACAGTCATCCCTAAATGTAAATGAGTGGAGAGAAGAGATTATCAACCTTGTGGTTATATTAGGGAAACTGAAAACATATTTAGAGCACCCAGCGAGACTTTCAGTGGCACCTACTATTTGCTTTCAGGATCAACAAATCCACATCCACACAGTATGGAATTGACTCTTCAAGGGGCTCAGAACTCTGACCATGATCCAGCAAAGCTTCCCTTTAAGCATAGGTAGTCCTATTGACTTAAATGGCCCTACGCTTGCTCCCATTGCCGTCAAAGGCAAAACTCCCATTGGTGTAGGATCATGCCCAGAATGCTTTAAATTAAGCATATGCTTAAGAGCTCTGGTTAGGGGCCAGTGTGCTTAGCATTGTGCAGAACTGAGCCTGAAATGCAAGCCTTAACAGGTACCAGTACATCCAAGCAAAATGATCATAAAATGCTACTGTTCCTATTAGGTAGCATTTTGCACCCACTTTGCAAGGAGGCAAATGACAAAGGAAAGTGCAGGGCAATGGAGGATCAGACCATCTGTTACTATTCTTTTGAATTTTGTTACAAATTCATTTTGATTGTGTTCCCAACCCTTTTATGTTTTCCTTCCTCAAATCCCCTAGGGAATAGGTTTAATTGTGGGCCTGAACCAATGACTTCAATGGGCTTGCAACTGGGCCCTTTAGTGAATTTTGGAGAATGTTTGTGGAAATCAAATTTTGAATTTGTAAATGTGAATATTCACACCAGGAATATCACTCTGAGAATTACACTCATCCAATTACAGACTAGGACAGGCAACAAGGTCTAACAGATAAGTCACATGACTGGAAATCAGGCTACCTGGCTATTCCTGTGACATTGGGTAAGTTTCTGTCTCTGTTTCCCTTCCCACCCTTTGTCATCTTGTCTGTTTAGACAATAAACTCATCAGATTATGGACTGTCTCATTAATTGTATATACAGTTTTTGGCAAAATGGGTTACTGATCTCAGATGGGGCCTGTAGGCAACACTGCAATACAATAATAAATGAAAATAGCAATATAACAAATCCTCTTTTGTTCAAGCACCGCTAATGAACACAGCCCAGATTTTGTATATCAGATATAGGTAAACCCCTGGCTAACTGAACTATGATTGTACAAAATATAGAAATTTTGCATTGCTGAAACTCTGATTATGTGATTTCTATGGATATCCCACTTGACATTTGGATAATTGGGGTTTATCTGTATTTGTAATGAATAATTCACAAATAATCTGCTGGCCAAAAATTATTTTTAAAAATGGTTTTCTGTTAATAATTTTGAAAAACTAGGACATTCAAGAAAACTACAATCTGCTTGTGAAAAATCAGTGAACAGAATAAAAAGTGAAATTCTTTAAATGAATTTTTCATTCATCTGTTCACCCAACTTTAGCTGCCAGTCTCATAGGGCCTGACTCTGTCTGTGCCCTGGGAGTGTAAAGGGGCCCTAAGGTGGTCATGAATTACATTTAACTCACTTTAAGTCCTCTTTATTCAGGAGAACTTTCCAAGAGTTTTTCATATAAATGAGAATCAGATCCTATGTTTCCAGAAGCTTTGAGGTCCACAATCAAAGTCCCTCTAAGCTTCATGACCACAATTTAGGTGAAGGACAGAGTAATTCTGGTAGACAGTATTAACCCCCACCCCCTGCCCTGATGAATCTTTCAATGCCCTTCTCTAGTGGTTTGTATTGTGTATTATATTGTATTGTGACATGAACAACAAAATGATGACAACATATTTCTTGATTACCATTTGTCTAGTCCATAGCACAAACACTGTTGAGAAAGTCATTATGATTGGAAGTAAATATCTGTATTATGGTAGCACTCAACAGCCCCAGTTGGGATTAGAGTCCTATTATACTGGCCACTGGACAAACAGAGAAAAGAGACAATCCCTGACCTGAAGGACTTAAAGAGCAAATAATTTTTCTTTCATCTATAATGATGTCATGCCTATAAGGCAAGCATTATGAACAAGAAGCTAGATAGATGAGTTGAGATGGATACCTGTGGCACACCCGTGGCACTCTGAACAAAAGCAAATATATTATTTACTATTTGTTTTGCACTGATAGTAAGGAACCAGAGATCAGAAAAATTCCTGAAAGGCACTTGGAAGATGAACACTCTCTCGTGCCTTGCTAGTTGTGGCCTCAAGAAGTCGAAACATTCTCTGAGGTATTTTTGTCCAGCCTATAATGGTAGAGGTGCTACAGGAGACACAGGGACCTTCAAAGGTCATTCAGAGAAAGTAAACCTATCTTCCAACTGTCTGCTTTAGTCTCATATCCTTTCCAAATGATGAAATACACTTTCAGGGCAACAGGCCTCCTCCTCCATACAGGACTGAAATTTCAGTAGTTAATGGCTGTAGACTCAATGGGTATGTCTACATTACAAAATTAGGTCGATTTAATAGAAGTCAATTTTTTAGAAATCGATTTGATACAGCCGATTGTGTGTGTCCCCACTAAGTGCATTAAGTTGTCGGTGTGCATCCACACTACAGAGGCTAGAGTTGACTTTTGGAGCATTGAACTGTTGTAGCTATCCCACAGTTCCCACGTTCTCCGCCGCCCATTAGAATTCTGGGTTGAGCTCCCAATGCCTGACGGGGCAAAAACATTGTTGAGGGTGGTTCTGGGTACATGTCGTCAGGATCCCCTCTATCCATGAAAGCAACGGCAAAAAATCATTTCTCGCCTTTTTTCCTGGGTTACCCATGCAGACGACGTACCATAGCAAGCATGGAGCCCACTCAGCTCACTGTCACCGTATGTCTCCTGGGTGCTGCTGGCAGACGTGGTACTGCAGTGCTACACAGCAGCATCCCCTTTCCTTGCCTTGTGGACGACAGATGGTACAATACAACTGCTAGCCGTCGTCATCGTCCCGTGGGTGCTCCTGGCCAATCTTGGTTAGGTTGGTCAGGGGTAACTGGGCAGACATGGGTGCTCCTAGCCAGCCTAGGTCGGTCAGGGGCACTTGGACAAAAATGGGAATGACTCCAGGTCATTCTCTTCTTTAAGTTTCATCTAATGGAGACTCAGTCCTGCCTGGAATATCATGCCAGCTGGAGGCTTCTGCCTCAGGCTGCTCTCCCAGTTGGCAGCACCATGCGGTTGCACCTACCCCTTGCTCCCATGGCTCATGAAGCCTGGACAGTAGTAAGGAGCAGTGCAACTATAGGCTGAGCAAGTGCAGAATGGTGGTAGAATGTGCCTTTGGATGTTTAAAAGCTCACTGGTGCAGTTTACTGACTCGGTTAGACCTCAGCAAAACCAATATTTCCATCGTTATTACTGCTTGCTGTGTGCTCCATAATATGTGTGAGAGTAAAGGGGAGACGTTTATGGTGGGGTGGGAGGTTGAGGCAAGTCACCTGGGCTCTGATTACGCACAGCCAGACACGAGGGTGGTTAGAAGAGCACAGCAGGGCGCGCTGTGCATCAGAGAAGCTTTGAAAACCAATTTAATGACTGGCCAGGCTATGGTGTGAAAGTTCTGTTTGTTTCTCCTTGATGAACCCCCAACCCCACCCCTTGGTTCACTCTACTTCCCTGTAAACCAAACACCCTCCCCTCCCCTCTTTGATCTCTGCTTGCAGAGGCAATAGTCAGTGTTGTTTCAAATTCATGCATTCTTTATTAATTAGATACACAAATGGGGGGATAACTGCCAAGGTAGCCCAGGAGGGGTGGGGGAGGAGGGAAGCACAGGGGTGGGATAGCTGTAGGGGTACCCCCTAGAATGACATGCAGCTCATCATAGAAGCGGCATGTCTGGGGCTCTGACCTGGAGTGGCCGTTTGCCTCTCTGGTTCTGTGGTAGGCTTGCCTGAGCTCCTTAAGTTTCACGGGCACTCCTGTGGGTCCCTGTTATAACCTCTGTCCTTCATACCCTTGGAGATTTTTTCAAATATTCTGGCATTTCATCTTTTGGAATGGAGTTCGGATAGCACGGATTCGTCTCCCCATACAGCGAACAGATGCAGAACCTCCTGTTCGGTCCATGCTGGAGCTCATTCAAAAGTTCATGGGGCTTTTCCTGTCTACCTGGCCAGTGCATCTGAGTTGAGAGTGTTGTCCAGAGCGGTCACAATGGAGCACTCTGGGATAGCTCCCGGAGCCCAATATCATTGAATTGTATCCACACTACCCCAAATTTGACCCAGCAGGGTCGATTTCAGTGCTAATCCCCTCGTCGGGGAGGAGTACAGAAATCAATTTTAAGAGCCTCTTAAGTGGACAAAAATGGCTTTGTCGTGTGGACGGGTTCAGGGTTAAATCAATCTAATGCTGCTAAATTGGACCTAAACTCATAGTGTAGACCAGGGCAGTGAGAGAGGCCTTTCATGAAAGATTGAATTGACAGACGCATTTGGTTGATCCTGACTAATGTGGCCTTTCCCTCATCACAAGGGGACTGATACAACTCCCACTGAAGTTGAAGGAAGTTTTTCCATTCTCTTCACTGGGAGTTGGAGTCAAGGCACATGCTGAATTCTTGACAGAGAGATAGACCAAGACAACAGATACAGGAGAGAATTATATATACATACTGAAAGTAGAATGCCTTCAAGTATCACTAGATGGCCCTAATTAGGTAGCATTTGTCATCTGAAGGCTCTTCCTCTTGAAGAGAAGTTGCTTCCTGCATTATATAGGCTATGATTTTGTTTTGATTAGAGCCTGCTCCTTGTTGAAACTGTTACACCACCTTCTTTGTGCACATATTGCTAACATAACCAGTGGCCTTGAGATTAGGTATAAGAAGGACCGAACAGGTGCAACAGGTATGAACCTTACAGGCAAAAATCTCATCCCAGATTATTGAGCCAGCATACTGTGCAGAGCTTCCACACCTAAATGTCTCAAATTCAGAGCTGGATTAACTTTGAAAAATCCAAAAACAGTTTCCACAATCAAACAAAGGCTTTGGACTCTGGTGAATCAGGATTAGTGTTCTGCAGCAGTAGGGAAGATGCATTATAATTAAGTCTGCACCCTCCAGCAGATCTCTGCTGGGGGTACCAGCAGTCTTTGGCCAAAAACTGGTTTGTAATCAGTCTAGCTTCCGGCTGAATAGCTTGGCTGGTGAGGAAGCAAAGTCTGTGCATTTCTATGGCTCCCACACAGCAGAAACTCACTTAGAATATCCTAGAATGCACATCCAATATAATCTCTCTCATCTTTCAATATTTGTTTCAAGACCAGATTTATGATTTTGTAAAAAAAAATAATAATGAAGCCACGTGGCATAACATTTCAAGTAATGTTGCAGTACTAACTATTAATTTTCTTTTGAAATGAATATGATTGACCAAAATGAGAAGGGATTTGTGCATAAGAGAATGGAACTTTCAGTTAGAACTGAAATTCTCATATTTTCCTCGCTTACTGAAAACTCTATTTAGATGTTACATTGAAGTGAAACCCAATGATAGGAACTAGAAAGAACAGATATGACTATCAAGAACAGAGTTGTGTTGGCTAACAGTACAAGGTAGCCTCCAATCTGGTACTGGTCAAGTATGATCTTTTATGTGACTTGCCAATTATTTCACATAAGCACTAGGTGATAGATAATATCTATGATAACTGTGTAAAATGGTTTGACGTACAAATAATATCAAGAGCCTCTCTCTCATAGCCTAGTCCAGCTGTGGCCAGGGGCTCGTAAAGAGGATTTTTAAAAATACCTTACCCGGCACTCATCCATTCTTTTAGGTTCAGGCAAAGTGCAAATTCCGTGGTCCTTTTTGTGTTGAATGATTTTGAGGGGAGATCAAATGTAGGCTATTTATTTCACTGAAGTGTATGGTGCCAATGGGACCAAATTTTGTGGCAACCATCCCCACATTAGTCTCCAGGAAATACCCTCTATTCCCATCTCCCTCCCCTCACTACACAAATGTACACAGCACTATAGGTCATCATTGAAAATACTCATTGACACAAAATTAGTCACTTATTAATTTTCAACACTAATCCTGAGGATGTCCAACAGAATCCCAGAACAGCATCACTATCAATTACCCATAGTATCCTCCTCTAGAATATCCCTATTAAGCAGAATTCCATTGGCTCACAGATAGATTATAGACTTTGGATGCCATTGGATCATGGACTTTGGCTGTGCATAACCCAGGGGAACGTACCACTAAGGGAAGGCTGTTCTGCAGGAGCCCTGCAGGTAGCGTGGCTACTATAATCTAACTGTCCTGGATATTGCCATCTATTTGTGCATCTTTCTCAGGCCTGGTCTACACTACAGAGGTAGGTCGAAGGAAGCCGCCTTAAGCTGACCTGTTAATGTATGTGTCCACACTACAGGGTGTTTTACGCCAACCGAAGTTGCCTCTAATGTCGACTTCTGTAATCCACCTCTCCAAGAGGCGCAGCACTTAATTCTTTTTTCATGGGTCGACTGCGAGGTAGTGCAGACGCAGCGTTGTGTAATTTGACTTAATTGGCCTCCAGGTGGTGTCCCACAATACTCATCTGTGATTGCTCTGGAGATCATTCTCAACTCTGCTGCACTGCCGCCAGGTACACGGGAAACAGCCCCTCCCCTGGTAACGCCCTGAGAATTTTTGATTTCCCATTTCCTGTTTGATCAGCATTGGGAGCTTGAGCCAGCTGGAGCACAGCTGATCATGGAGACTACACGCCCCAGACGCGCTCCAGCCTGGTCTGCACAGGAGGTGGTGGATCTCATTGCTGTGTGGGGAGAAGAGTCTGTGATGGCAGAGCTCTGATCCAGCAGAAGAAATGCTGACATCTACGCAAAGATCGCTCATGGAATGGGGGAGAAGGGCTACACGAGGGACACACAGCAGCGCCGTCTGAAAATAAATCAACTTCACCAAGCGTACCAGAAGACAAGGGAGGCAAACAGCCGTTCTGGTGCTGAACCCCACACATGCCTGCTCTACAATGAGCTGCATGTGATTCTCAGGGGTGACCCTACCAGCACCCCCACAAGCAACGGGGACACCTCACAGGTGTGAGAGTCTAGGGACAACAAAGAGGATGAGGAAGAGGAGGGGAGAATGGGAGACAGGTGAGCGGTGGATCAATTCTCCCTGAGAGCCAGGAAAGATTTTTAACCGTGGAGCCCTGTGGGTCACAGGACATCATGGAGGCCGACCGTGATGCTGGAGAAGGCATCTCTGGTGAGTATACAATTACAACCAAAGTCCAGCTAATGGTCTATACACAACGGGCACACATATTCAATGGTATTCATAGGTGCCGACTCCGTGGGTGCTCCGGGGCTGGAGCACCTATGGGGAAAAATTGGTGGGTGCTCTGCACCCACCGGCAGCCAAGTTCCCCGCCCCGCCTCACTTCACCTCCGCCTCCACCTCCTCCCCTGAGCACGCCACATCCACAGCTGTTTTGCGGCGTAACAAGCTCTGGGAGGGAGGGGGCAGGAATGGGAATGGGGTGCACTCAGGGGAGGAGGCGGGGAAGAGGCGGGGCCGAGGTGGGGATTTGGGGAAGGGGTTGGAATAGAGGCAGGGAGGGGACGGAGTTGGGGTGGGGACTTTGGAGAAGGGGTTGGAATGGGGGCGGGGCAGGGGTGTTAGGGGGTGGGGTAGGGGTGGAGTCGGAGCAGGGCTGGGGGCATAGGGGTGGTTGAGAACTCAGTGGTGCCAGCAGAAGTTGGCACCTATGGTGGTATTGCATGTTTACTGTGAAGAAAATTGAGGTGCTGTGGTTCTCAGTTACGCAGAGGGTGGCCCCCAGAAAAGACTGTTTATGTGGACTGGGATAGCCCAGGAATCCTCCATGGATATCTCTAGGAAACTTTCATGGAAGTACTCTGCAATCCTTTGCAGAAGGTTTCTGGGCAGGCAGTCTTATTTCCTCCACCCTGGTAGGATGCTTTCACACTCAACTCCTGAATTAATTCTCCTGGCATCATTGTGGTACATAGCATAGCAGCATAAGGACCGGGTCTATTCCCAGATGCTTGCAGCATCTCCTTCCTTTCCACCTCTGTTACCCTCTGGAGACTGATATCACATAGGGTTGCCTAGGGGAAACGGGGGAAGATCTCTTTAAAAGTGCTCTTACAAGAAAAAAACAAAAGAAGAGCATGTAGACCCACCCCACCCCATTCCAGATCGCCAAACCACGCAGCTGCTAATGTGCCTTTACTGTGCTCGGCATGGGTTGGCAAGTAGTTTAAGTGGCTGACAGGGGACTGGAGCCCCAAATGTGAGATTCTGCAATTTGTGAGTGAAAACATTTCCCCTCCCATCCTGTTCGTAAACAGCTTTCCATGGTGCTATGGAGAGGGTCATTGTTTGACTAGCTACCTCTGCTCCTGACATGAGCCTGCCATAAATTTCATTAAAAGTGTGGTCACCCAGGACTCAGGGTGGAGGGGTACTCACCATGGCTTGAACAGCAAAATGGTGCAGTGAATGGTTACGGATTCTGATTATTTTATGGCTTGCACCTAGTGTAATTAGGGTTTTTTTTTTATGAAAACGGCCTTGCTATGGAAACACTTTAAGCATGTACAATGGCTCCTTTCTTTCTTCCCATGACTGACAGCTGGAAATGTGTCCTTCGGCATGTCATCAACACCTGAAAGCAGACTTTTGCTGATTAGAAGGAGAAAGAGAATGCGGGAGGATATGTTCACCGAGATAATGAACGCCTCTGGGACAGCTGACATAGAGCTGAGAGCGTGGAGGATTTCACTGTCTGAGGAGTTAGACGTGGACATGGAGAGCAGTAAAGCTTCCAATGAGCATGAGGTGCAAGATGAGATGCATTGGATTATGAGGGACCAATCAGATATGTTGAGGCATCTGGTTGAACTGTAGAAACAGAAAGAGGAGGGTAGAGTCCCTCTGCAGACCCTGTTGAACAGCCAGCCAGCATCACCTGCTGCAGAATCACCCTCTCCCAAGCGTTCCATGAGGCATGGGAGAAAAGTCCATTATCCCTTTCACTTAACTCGGGGGGAGGGTACAAGGAACAGAAGACGTGCATTCACAGATCTTTGATGGTCCAGAATGCAGTGTTATGTTACACGGCTAAAAGTATTTCTCCCATTCCAATATTATAACCTCTTTTCCCCAAGGCTAACTTTTTTTTCTGTTCTCCCTCTTTACTTAAGGTTGTTAAGTAAATGGATTCAAGAAATAAAGTTTATTTATTGAGTAGAAGCAGGGTGGGGGGTTGGCTTTACAGGGACACTGATACAAGCCAGGTGATTGGGAAAGCATAATGCAGACAAGCAGCTCACATTACTGTGACCCATTATTGAAACAGCTTTTCAAAGCCTCACGGATACGCAGCACCCCTTGCTGTGCTCTTCTTATTGCCCTGGTGTCTGGCTGCTCAAAAATGGCTGCCATGGGATCTGCCTCAAATGCCCATCCCTGTGTAAAATTTCCCCCCTTTTTTTACAGATATTATGGAGCACACAGCAGGCAGCTATAACTATGGGGATGTTCTCTTCACTAAGGTCCAACCTCGTTAGTAAACTTCTCCAGCGCCCTTGTAAATGACCAAAGGCACATTCAACCACCATTCTGCACTTGCTGAGCCTATAGTTGAACTGTTTCTTACTGCTGTCCAGACGGCCGGTGTATGGGTTCATGAGCCCTGGGAGCAAGGGGTAGGCTGGGTCCCCCAGGATAACCATAGGCATCTCAACATCATCAATGTTAATTTTGTGGTCTGGAAAGAAAGTCCCAGATTGCAGCTTTTTGAACAGACCCGAGCTCCTAAAGATGCACACATCATGAACCTTTCCCGACCATCCTACGTTGATGTTGGTGAAATGCCCCCTGTGATCCACCAGCACTTGCAAAACCATTGAAAAGTATCCCTTTTGGTTTATGTACTCTTTGGCAAGGCGGTCTGGTGCCAAGATGGGGATATGTGTGCTATCTATCGCCCCACTTCAAATAGGGAACTCTATTGCAGCAAAACCATCCACTATGTCCTGCACATTTCCCAGAGTCACTACTCTTCAGAGCAGAAGTTGATTAATGGCCCTGGACACTTGGAGCACAGCAGCTCTCATGGTTGATTTACCTACTCCAAATTGATTCCCCACTGACTGGTAACTGTCTGGCATTGGAAGCTTCCAAATAGTGATCACCACTCCCTTCTCTACTGTTAGAGCAGCTCTCAATTTTGTGTTGCTGAACTGCAGTGCAGGAGAAAGCTTTGCATAAAGTTCCTGGAAGGTGGCCTTCTGCATTCAAAAGTTCTACAGCCACTGCTCGTCATCCCATACCTGCAAAATGATGCAGTCCCACCAGTCAGTGCTTGTTTCACAGGACCAGAAATGGCGTTCAACAGAGTGCAGCTGCTCTGTGACTTCCAGCAGCAACTGTGAATTATTTTTTTCAATGGCTTGCAGCAGGGCTGCTTGCAGGACATTGCTATGTTCCACGCAGCAGGCCCTACTTTGGCTCTGGAAATACTGCAGGAGAAGGCGGGAGGTGTTTGAGATGCTCACAGCAAGAGTGCACAACTGAGCAGGTTCCATGCTTCTGGGGTTATGGCGTACACACAGCGGTTTTACGGTGCGAAAACCACTGGGTTGTTTGCCATTGATATGAAGGAGGGAGGACAGTGCATCATGGGATGCCGACACAATGTTCCCATTTTCCCCTGCGACAATGTTTTGGTACCATGAGGTACTGCACAAACCTCCCAAAACACACTCTGGCAAGTTGCAGTTTGGGATAGCTACCCCCGATGCACTGCTTTGTGCATCGATGGAGGCACTGCTAGTCAGGACGCACTCCCTCAAGACAATGAGCATGGTGTGGCCACACACACAATTGACTTAATTAATTCGAATTAGATAAAGTCAACTTAATTTTGCAGTGTAGACACAGGCATACAGCCCCAAAGTAGGCCAGCTGTTAATTGCCCTTATAGTAGATATAGTAGATTTTCTGCTTCTACAGCAGGGGTAGGCAACCTATGGCATGGTGCCGAAGTCAGCACGCGAGCTGATTTTCAGTGGCACTCACACTGCCCATGTCCTGGCCACCGGTCTAGGGGGCTCTGCATTTTAATTTAATTTTAAATGAAGCTTTAGAGAAAGAGACCTTCTAAAAATGTTAAAATGTATTACTGGCACGCAAAACCTTAAATTAGAGTGAATAAAGGAAGACTCGGCACACCACTTCTGAAAGGTTGCCGACCCCTGTTCTACAGTATATTTGGTTGAAGCATCTTTAATGAAAAAAATCCTAATTTTGCACATTATCTGCAGTTTGTTTCATACATATTTTCTTTTCTTTTCTTTTTTTAACTCAAAGACTAAACTTTTTCGAACCATAACTTTTGTTATGTTTCCCCCTTTGCTTATATGTAGCTTCTTCTGAAACACAGTGGCTAGAAAGCTTTCAAACTGCCTGCTAATGATATTTGTAATGATTTCCCTTGCTTCCATACAGCAGAGAGCTGTCAGAGCTCACAGTTAACAAGACCATATGCTAAGAAATCCACCGTTACTTTGGTGCCCCATATAGCATTTTCTCTCTCCCCTTAGGGAACGGCAGTCACACGGACTCCCTCACTGCCTTGAGTTAAGATCTGGAAGCATTTACTATGGTTGTGATTTCTACCTTATCCAAAAGTGCCAAGCAGTGAACAGCATGGGGGTGGTATAAAGCCTCTGCGCGAACTTGGCTGTTTAAGGTGTAATGTGGGCTCAATATTTGCATTTCGCATCCACATATTTTGTTTCTTCTAATAATCTGCTCTTTCTGTGATTTCATCCCTTCCATTGCAACTTGGCTTCACTTCCTGTCAAATTAGTTCACTTTATTTAGGCGTCACCTGTCAAAATACATGAGCTAATTCTCTCTGTGATCACCTGCCATACTTTCTTCATCTCCTGTGACAGGATTCAGCCACTGCATGCCTGTAATGCCCATGCCATAGAAATCACCTGGGCACCCTCACTTACACATAACAAACTGAAAAGACAGGACAAAGCTGAAATGCCTTGACCAGCTCAACTTGAGTCTCAGATGCTGCCAAATATATATCCTCTTCCAACACTCCCCCTGCCAGCATTCAGATCTTTGTTCAAAGGATGAGAGCATATCTGCAGTGCTGCCCCAGGGTAAGGAACTCCCTTTCCCTATTTTTTGTGGCCTATGAGGATGACCCTAGTATTTTTTGTAATGTTACTTTGGCTTTTTAGCATCTGTGGGGTTTTTTGCCTGATGATATATCATCATATGAACTGTTTGGGCAATGCCCGGCGGAAGGGGGAAGAACAAGGAAGAGGCACTCTATAAATAAATCAGTGTTATATTTATTGTTACTTTTACACCAATTTACCAGGTGTCCATAGCTATCACATCTCAGTGCCTTTTACAGCATTTAGTACACAATGGCACGATGCTGCCTCACCACTACGGAGCAGGGAAAATCCTTGGCAGTTGGGCTTGATGGACAGGGGACCAGCCTGGGACTTAGGAGAGCTGGGTGATATTCCGGCTCTGTCACTGGCCTGCTAGGTGACCGTGAGCAAGTCACTTCACCTCTATGGGCTTCAGTTTCCCCATCTGTAACATGGGGATAATGATAGTGGCCTCCTCTGTGAAGCGATTTGAGATCTCTGGCTGGAAAGTGTTCTGTAAGAGCTGGGTAGCATTACAGAGATTGATGATTTCCCTACAGGAGACTACTTGCCTTGGGGGCAGGGAAAAGTGAATCCAGTCTTTTTACTTTTAGCCATGTTGAATAAACAGATGCATTGTACACAGAGTGTCAGTGGGACTCAGGTATTACGCAGGCCTTGTGCTAGCCCTCTGCGGGATGATGGGGCGGGATTTGACTATACGTGCATGTGCTGTTCTGAGTGCACACAGATGATGGCTGGTGATTGATAATGCAGCCCCCAGCACTAGGAGGAGAAGTGGAGAGTCTTGTAGGGGTCATATATCTGGAATATGGTTGCCTATCTTCTATCTCAGATATTGTCCACAAACACTTGACAATGGCAAAGTCAGTAACGTCAGTGATAGAATTTTGGGCCTCGGGGAGGGAATGACAAAGTGGCAAGTAGTAAGATTTGCCTCTGTGTGTAGTGAGATACCTAAAGTGGCCCAGTGTTAAAAATAAAAATTGGGGGCAGAATATCTGAGGCCTGGACGAAGGTATCTGAGTAAATAAGGACAAAACACCATAAACACAAGGCTCAAGGTGGGTGTCCTAAAATCTTGCTCACAACTCTAGAGGTATTACAGACTATCAACAGGAATAACAGCAAGCACTGTGTGAACTGTAAGATTGCAATGGTTACTTCTTTACATATGGTGATGGAATGCAGGGAAAATAAGGATCTTAGGTGACTGAACAGCCAGAACCAGCATTGGGAGCTTTGAACTGGCACTTGTTCCAATTTCGCCCAGTGAGTAGTCAGCCAAGTGTAGGCTTAGACTGCTCTAATAAAGAAAAGTATTGTCAGCGTTACATGTTGGAATGAGGAACACTGGAATAATGGCACAGTCCCCTTTGGGACAGACTCGCAGAAGTGATTCCAGAAAGGATCATCACCTGGCAAGGTGTAGAGTGATTACCTGGGTGTCATTTGCCAGTGGGCTACATTCTTCCCTAGAATAGACTGGTGGAATAAGCCCGGGCACAAACCCTGGCTGCAGGAAGTCTAACAGTGGGGGGGTAGGACTACAGTGGGTCAAGGCAGGCACATTGTCTCCTCTAACAGGGAGCAGCCATAGTTATCCTACTGAGTGAAGGGCACTGACTGAGAAGGAGGCATTGCCAAGGTGAGTGCATGGCTGCAGCTCAGCCCCTCTGCAGCTTTCACTGTGGAGCCCTGGGAAGAACCTAAAGTTGCCTTGCCTGGGCAGAACCAGGGAGGAAGTGAAACGATCGGGTGGAGACTGGAGTGTGAAGCTTGATGAGCTGCTCCTTGCACAGGCATGGGTGAGTGTGGCCCAATGAGCGTAACTGTATCCACATTCTCAATAGAGCTGTTGTGTGATGTGAGGCTAGTTCAACAGCAATTTGTAACACTGGACTTATTCAGATTATACAATTTAAAAATATATTTTAAAAATTCTAATAATAAATGAGTATTTTTCCCTCTCTTGGATATGCTGCTCTGATGAATACCATGTAGGCAGGAGGTAGCCCAGCTGCCCACAAAATGCAGAGAATTTAAATCCCACCCATTTAGTTACTGCACATACTTATTTACAAAAAAGCAATTGATTACATGGGGGAAGGTTCCATATTAAAATAATCAATAATACTTTGACAGTTACAATGACTATTTCTTTCATGTGATAAAACTTTAATGACCACAAATATGAATTACTGCAATATTAACATAGGGTGAAATTCAACCCTGCACACAGACCAGCACAATGGCCTATGTGCCACTGTGATGGGATGAGACTCACTGTGGCGCCTCCTGCTGGCTGTCCTAGGGATTAGCTCTGCTAGCCGGTGTGCCCTCTTCTGGTGGTGTCTCACCACTGCAACTTCTGCTCCAAGCCCCGTGTCACTCCCAGGACCACGTTGTCCTCTTCATGGCACAGCCCTCCGGCCGTGTCACTCTCTGTTCTCCTCCCTTCTGGGGGAACTGCAGTCCACTGTCCAGCTACTTCCCTCAGTGGTGACTGCTGCCCATTGTCCACTTCCTCAGTGGCGGGGGTGGTGGGGGGGATGGACTTATGCCCATCCACTACTCTGGGTCCTGGCCCACGGCAGCTAGCCAGGAGCTCTCTCTAGCTTCGCTGGTCCCTGCTGGCAGCACTGTTCTGTCCAGGGTGCTGGCACTCCTTCCTCCTGCTAATAGCCTAGTCTTCCCTCCTCAAATTCCAGGCAACCACTGAAGCTGCTCTGCCCTGCAGCCTTTCTTATATGGGCCAGCCTTGCCCTGACTGGCTGCTCCTCACAGCCCCTCTCTAATTGGCTGCGTCCTGCACAGCCTCCATAGGGCTCTATTACCCCTTATGGGCCAGTGTGGGGCAGATGCCCCATTGCAGCCACTTAAGTTCTCATGGTGGTATTAATTGGTATCCAGAACGTTTGCTAGCCTTCCTTACAAGTGTGAAGTTCCACCAGAAGGAGTTGAGCTGTGCAAAGCTAAGCCCTTTTTTTAATTGAAGTTGGTTCAGAAAATGTCTCCATTCTGTCTTGTTCAGTTCTGCAAAGCTGAAATTTTGCTTTCTCCCCACCCCCACCCATCAGGTGAAAAAGCCTCTTTCACACGCAACATCGTGCTCATGAACTTTCAAGCTATTAAAGAAGTGGGACAGCAGCCAGGTATGGCCCAGATCCTTTGCTGGCGTAAAGCAGCACTTAGGTCTTTGGAGCCATAATGATTTACACCCGCTGAAGTCCTGGGAAGACAGAGAATGGGAGAGACAGTGTGAGAAAACTGGATTATTTATGGGTTGTATTACACCTTTTAGGCACTCCCTGGTGTTGGAGGTGGTGCAGAGCTGCACTTGCCACAGCAGAGGCTCTGAGAGGTGAGTAGCGTTTGCTCTTCTACAAAGCCAACCACTGCTACTTGCCAACACAGAGTAGGGGCAAAAACATGACTTTGCCTCTTTCCTGTCTAATTTGGGGTGGCCATCTTTTATTGCCTGCATTTTACAGCACTGCATTGTGCATAGCCATTCACATAGAGCCATACACCACCTCGCTGCTCTGTGTGCTCAAGGAGTGAACCATTGAGAACACACGCATGCTGCCATTTACAGCAGGCATCATAAAGAGGGCACCAATTCAATCAGAAAGTCCTTTTAGGCCTTGTCTACACAGGGGAAATTTACCAAACAATTCAAACTGTTTTTACAAGAGGAAGGGCAGAGAGTGGAGGTAAAGCTGCAGGGACAGCGGACGGTGGAAGACAGGGGACAGATTGCCAAAGTTGGGGATACTTTGCCTTGGATGAGCATTAGGTCTTATGAAGTTATAGTAAATGGACAGCTTACATGAAGGAATTTATCCATGACCTTGTCTGAAGGAGACTGGACAAGGACAGGAACAGAGACAAAATGGATGCAAATCACGAACATCTACCAAAAGAGTGCACTTAGTCCAGCACCTGGGATCTGGACTCCATGCTCCACCAATAGGGAAGGCCACTCAGGCACATGCCAGCAGGTGAATGCACCTGTGGCACAGAGGTAGAATAGACAGATCTCCTTGTCTGGCCCTCAACCTGTATCCCTTCCCACTTATTTAAAGTCACCTGTGCAGGCGGCACAATTAAAACAGATGAGACAAGATTGAAGATGAGCAAATGAAAGTTTCATAAAATAATAGCGTGAGACAAAACCAGCAAAAAATTCTGAGTGAACCACAGCAGGGTACTCCAGACAATCAGAGAAGAAAGATTTAGTGCCAGATTATATATGTGATATATATCCCTAACAGATGGAGAAAAGTAATCCTTTCAAACAGAAGACTCAATGTGGAGCAGCTGCTCCACTACAACTGCTTCAGCCTAAGGTTTGTACTAGCAACTGAAGCCCCAGTATATTCCTTAGGTGGGGCATGGTGTCTATCCCTGCTATCCCCCCTGCCCATACACTCATCATCTTCATGATACTGAGCAAAGAAGCATCACTGAACAGAGCACTGTGGCATGGAAGGGGAACAGAGTGCCACTGCAAATTCTGTCCATGCTCTTCTACGAGCATTGATCCTTTCCTTCCTTCCCTGAGAAAACAGGTCAAAATGGCTTCTGCTGATCTTCCTGAGCATGTGAGGCAGGTTTTGCCAATCAGAGAAGGAAGAAATATCATAAGACTTTAGCTGTGTCATGGAAGCCAGGCAATCAACCAAGCTCAAAACTCAAAAATGCACTATGAAAAGTTGGACATCTGCAAAAATCTGAAGTTTTTGCAGTTGTCCAACAGATGAAATGCTTGCTACCATGGTATTTCATTGGAAGGGTGAAAATGTGGAGTGATTCTGGTTTTATAAAGAATATTTTTCAAAGCTCTGATAAAGATTCTAGTACTGAAACTCAAATTCAGAGGTATTTTTATTTATTCCTTTACGGTAAATGTCTTACACAATGGACCTGTGCAAGATTCACAGTTCTTATTCAGCAGAATCTCACATTTTTGCTGTTTCAATTCACTTGATTTTGCACAATTTCACTTTAGCCATTTAATTGAAATGTGTATATCAAAAACATCAATGTTCTCCACTTCCACACAAATGGGCCCATCTAGACAGGGAAACAAGCACATTTTGATCACAAAATTAGTGACTATTCGCCTCTTTTTTAACAACATGCAACCTCTACCACCCTGAAAAAAAACCTTAAAAGCCACGTAGTTTTGGATCTTGACTATTATGTGCAGCTGTGTTATGGGCTATAGGTTCTGTAGATAAAAATAAGCCATTTACAATAAATGTCATTCTTGAGCTAGAAATAAACTCTGTTCATTAGCATTTCCCAATTTAAACAGCCCAGTTGTTTTGCCCTGTGTTTGAGATGACACTGGGATTCATTGTGCTGTCAGGTGGGGTTCCAGTGCATTGCAGATATCAGCATTTAGGACCTCGACGTGAACCCCTACTGACAGTGATGAGCAGTTGGTCGCAGCAATAGTACCTTTCACTCCAAGGAGATGACTCCGGTGAGCAGCTGCTCAGCAATGTGACTCCTTGGGTATACAAAGGGAGGTGGTGGTGGTGGTGCACTTTTGGCTTGGACTGGGGGCAGGAGGGTAACAGAGATGCACCCTCTGCACAGGGACTAACACCGTGGCATTCAAAGATGAAGAAAAGTCTAATTAATTCAAGTGTCCCAGGTATTCAGGAAAAGGTTTTATTGACTGACAGTAAGACAATGTTTGCATAATTGCCCAAACATGTAGCCTTTGAATAATAATAACATCACTGTTCTGAGAGATACACTATTTATTTTCAGAAGTGACCTGATAACAGCAGAAGCAAAACACTCAATTTCACAGTTACATCGAAACAAAAATAATTACAGAATGCACACAGAAATTAAAATCTATTACAGGCAATTTGTGTTAGGAAACTGAAGCATTCCCTAAAGCTAGAAGGTATCAACCACTTTTATTGTGACTTCTGTACTGACTTGTACCTGCAGGGTACAAGGGCTTCACTTCACATTTGACCCAATCCCATTCTTTTGCAGTCTGTCATTTCATTAGTTAGAGATGCTCCAACTATTGGACAAAGAGGATGTTCAACTCTCTGACATGCTAGATGTCTGTAATTAAAATGCACTAGTAGTGTATTGTCTTCCATCCTGGGCACTAAGAGGATATACACAGTAGGTCCTAAGAATTTATAAGCAATACATTTACTCCCCTATGGAACTGATCCAAAGTCCACTGAAGTCAACCGGAGTCTTTCCACTGACTAAGCATTCATTAGAATAACACTTAAAGACCACAAAGAGGTAACAGTCCTTTTTTATTATAACTACACAACCCTGGGAACACTGGGGAGGATACCCACCAGCCTTCACTATTTCCCCTCTGTACTTAGATCAGGGGTAGGCAACCTGCGGCATGTGAGCTGATTTTCAGTGGCACTCACACTGCCCAGGTCCTAGCCACCGGTCCGGGGGCTCTGCATTTAATTTAATTTTAAATGAAGCTTCTTAAACATTTTACATACAACAATAGTTGTATTTATATTATTTACTTTACATACAACAATAGTTTAGTTATATATTATAGACATAGAAAGAGGCCTTCTAAAAACATTAAAATGTATTACTGGCACGCAAAACCTTAAATTAGAGTGAATAAATGAAGACTCGGCACACCACTTCTGAAAGGTTGCCAACCTCTGACTTAGACCAATAAATAGGAGTCTCCATGTTCTTTCAAACTATACTGCAGACTATCCATCAGACTATCATAATGGGTGAGAAGTTGTGATTGAGCCAGACTGTTGGATCTCATTTTCATGGGCTTCCTAGGTTCTTTTAATTCATCCTCTAAAGTTTATTTAGGGCCTGAACCTGCTCCAGTTAAGTCAATGGGAGTTTTGCCACTGATGTCAAAAGGTGTAAGTCTCATTACTTTTGGTGCTTTGTCCTGTGTCACTGGATTATAATTCTTCAAAAGAAAGTGCCCCACAGAACAACATAGTCTCAGTTCTGGCACCCAACATGGGGAGATTATCATACTGTTGAAAGACACCAATGTGTTGCATCTCCGTTCCTCCTCCTCCTTTCTGAACAAACGGCTAATACACCAAGATTCACAGTTCCATCAAGAATTAAAGATCTTGAAGCAGGTAGCGCTGGCTGATTTCCAACTAAACTATCTGCCAGCCAGCGGTGAAGATGGTTGAAGACTCTGACATGATTTAGAATTAAAGGGATGGGTGGGGGGAGAGAACATCTAGCTCAAGCACTGAACCTATCATGGAAGAGATCTATTGTAACTAGTGACACTACAGATAGACACTCTTGGTCAAGTTCTGCCCCGGTTACACTAGTGCAGCTTCACTGCAGTCAATTGTCTACTGGAGAACAGAATTTGGGCCTTCTCTTTTTCTCTGAAATAACTGTAGGGGAGCTTGTCTTCACCCCCCAGTTAGTAAATACAATCTATGCCACCCACATCCCATTTGTGGACAGTTGTTCTAGGTGTGTGGTCCTGCTAAACACAAAACACATTATGTGTCAGTTGTTTGACTTGGTTGGATAGATAAAGGAATCAGTTTTGGGGGCGGGGAGAGAGAGAGGCTGTAACTGCAGTTATAACTAGCATTTTTTAGTCTTCACTGAACCTTTTTTTCACATTTGATAGCTTGGTTGCCCAATGCTGGTGAGAACCAGGAAAAAACATTTGGTGCAACACCAAACAGTCACTCGTGTTTAGTGAGATCTGGTGTCAAATTCCCAGTCCATACTTTTCCAGATACCAGGTGGCTTGATTTCATCCAATACATTATTACTTATAGGTTCCCAATGGTTCCTCTCCTGGCAGGTTGGATATTTAAATATTTGACCATTTCTATTTATAAGAATTCAAATCTGCAGTTTCAGATGGAATTATACCAGTTATGTAGGCCATCTCACTAAATTCACTGTTAGGAAGTCATAAATAAGGATGACATGGGGTCACTTAATGGAAAGCACTGACATTTCATCCATAGTTTATTACTAGCCTCTGGTTCCAACTGAAATGAGTGTTTGGTCTCCGCTCAGTTTTTAGTGGACAAATGGTTTCTGTCAGAATCTCCTCCCTCTACTCTAACATATTCATATGCTGCAGACAACTGACAATTTTTATAGGCCAAATTCTGTGGTCCTTAACCTAGCAAAACTTCCATTGACTTCATTATGAGATTCACCTTCACATACCTGAATCTAGAAAGGACCACTACCCCAACCCTGTGCTTTGACTCCGTCAATGGAGAATCACACAACACAGAAGTGGGTTTTGGGGATGAGGAAGATGATGACGAAGAGATTGAAGATAGCTCACAACAAGGAAGCGGAGAAACTGGTTTCCCCAACAGCCAAGATATGTTTCTCACCCTGGACCTGGAGCCAGTAACCCCTGAACCCATCCAAGGCAGAGAAGGGACCTCTGGTGAGTGTATCTTTGTAAATATTACACATGGTTTAAAAGCAAGTGTGTTTAATGATTAATTTGCCCTGGCATTCGCGGCCAGTACAGCTACTGGAAAAGTCTGTTAACGTGTATGGGAATGGAGCGGAAATCCTCCAGGGACATCTCCATAAAGCTCTCCTGAATGTACTCCCAAAGCCTTTGCAAAAGGTTTCTGGAAAGGGCGACCTTATTCCGTCTGCCATGGTAGGACACTTTACCACGCCAGGCCAGAAGCATGTCATCAGGAATCATTGCAGAACAAAGCATGGCAGCTATAGTCACGATGTTTGCTGGCATTCAAACATCCATTCTTTATCTCGCTGTGTTATCCTCAGGAGAGTGATATCATTCATGGTCACCTGGTTGAAATAGGGTGCTTTTATTAAGGGGACATTCAGAGGTGCCCGTTCCTGCTGGGCTGTTTGCCTGTGGCTGAACAGAAATGTTCCGCGCTGTTAGCCACGCGGTGGGGGGAGGGGCGAAGCGTGAGTGATCTCTCACACCAAACCGGCTGGCCCTCAATACAAGAGGCAAAATGCGACCTTGTAACAAAAGCACATGTGCTGTGTAATGTGATCAGCAAGGTTTAACATGAAAGAGTGTACCCATTGTTCTCTAAAATGTGTCTTTTTAACTACCACTCTCCCTTTTCCTCCACCAGCTACAAATGTTTCTCCTTTGCAGAGGCTAACGAAGATTAGAAGGCGAAAAAAACGCACTCGGAATGAAATGTTCTCTGAGCTCCTGCTGTCCTCCCACACTGACAGAGCACAGCAGAATGTGTGAAGGCAGACAATGTCAGAGTGCAGGAAAGCACAATATGAACGTGAGAAGAGGTGGCAGGCTAAAGAAAGTAAGTGGCGGGCTGAAGATGATCGGTGGCGTCAGCTTTCTGACAGAAGGCAAGAGTCGATGCTCAGGCTGCTGGAAGATCAAACTCATATGCTCCAGCGTATGGTTGAGCTGCAGGAAAGGCAGCAGGAGCACAGACCACCACTACAGCCCCTGTGTAACCAACAGCCCTCCTCCCCAAGTTCCATAGCCTCCTCACCCAGACACCCAAGAACACAGTGGGGGGGCCTCCGGCCACTCAGCCACTCCACCCCAGAGGATTGCCCAAGCAACAGAAGGCTGGCCTTCAATAAGTTTTAAAGTGCAGTGTGGCCTTGTCCTTCCCTCCTCCCCCACCCCTCCTGGGCTACCTTGGCAGTTATCCCCCTATTTGTGTGATGAATTAATAAAGAATGCATGAATGTGAAGAAACAATGACTTTATTGCCTCTGCAAGCGGTGATCGAAGCGGGGAGGGGAGGGTGGCTAGCTTACAGGGAAGTAGAGTGAACCAAGGGGCGGGTTGGGGGGGCGGTTCATCAAGGAGAAACAAACAGAACTTTCACACCATAGCCTGGCCAGTCATGAAACTGGTTTTCAAAGCTTCTCTGATGTGCACCACGCCCTCCTGTACTCTTCTAACTGCCCTGGTGTCTGGCTGCACATAATCAGTGGCCAGGCGATTTGCCTCAACCTCCCACCACGCCATAAACATCTCCCCCTTACTCTCACAGAGATTGTGGAGCGCACAGCAAGCAGTAATAACAATGGGAATACTGGTTTCGCTGAGGTCTATCCAAGTCAGTAAACTGCGCCAGCATGCTTTTCAACGTCCAATTGCACATTCTACCACCATTCGGTACTTGCTCAGCCTGTAGTCGAACAGCTCCTGACTACTGTCCAGGCTGCCTGTGTATAGCTTCAAGAGCCATGGCATTAAGGGGTAGGCTGGGTCCCCAAGGATAACTATAGGCATTTCAACATTCCCAATGGTTATTTTCTGGTCTGGGAAGAAAGTCCCTTCCTGCACCTTTTGAAACAGACCAGAGTTTCTGAAGACGTGAGCATCATGTACCTTTCCTGGCCATCCCATGTTGATGTTGGTGAAATGTTCCTTGTGATCCACCAGTGCTTGGAGCAGCATTGAAAAGTACCCCTTTTGGTTTATGTACTCGCTGGCTTGGTGCTCCAGTGCCAAGACAGGGATATGGGTTCCGTCTATCGCCCCACCACAGTTAGGGAATCCCATTTCAGCAAAGCCATCCAGTATGGGGGGAGGGATAGCTCAATGGGGGGAGGGATAGCTCAGTGGTTTGAGCATTGGACTGCTAAACCCAGGGTTGTGAGTTCAATCCTTGAGGGGGCCATTTAGGAATCTGGGGTGAAGATCTGTCTGGGGATTGGTCCTGCTTTGAGCAGGGGGTTGGACTAGATGACCTCATGAGGTCCCTTCCCACCCTGATATTCTATGTGATGACCTGCACATTTCCCAGAGTCACTACCCTTGATATCAGCAGCTCTTTGATTGCATTGGCTACTTGGATCACAGCTGCCCCCACAGTAGATTTGCCCACTCCAAATTGATGCCCGACTGACACCGGCCAGCTGTCTGGCGTTGCAAGCTTCCACAGGGCTATCGCCACTCGCTTCTCAACTGTGAGGGCTGCTCTCATCTTGGTATTCTTGTGGTTCAGGGCAGGGGAAAGCAAGTCACAAAGTTCCATGAAAGTGCCCTTACGCATGCGAAAGTTTCGCAGCCACTGGGAATCGTCTCAGACCTGCAACACTATGTGGTCCCACCAGTCTGTGCTTGTTTCCCGGATCCATAATTGGCGTTCCACAGCATGAACCTGCCCCATTAACACCATGATGTGCATATTGCTGGGGCCCGTACTTTGTGAGAAGTCTGTGTCCATGTCTCTGTCCTCATCACTCTCATCACCGCGCTGCTGTCGCCTCCTCGCCTGGTTTTGCTTTGGCAGGTTCTGGTTCTGCATATACTCCAGGATAATGCGCGTGGTGTTTACAGTGCTCATAATTGCCACGGTGATCTGAGCGAGCTCCATGATCCCAGTGCTATGGTGTCTGGGCTGAAAAAAGGCGCGAAACGATTGTCTGCTCTGATGGAGGGAGGGGAGACTGATGGCATAGCTTACAGGGAAATAAAGTCCACAAAGGGGGTGGTTTTGCATCAAGGAGAAACACAAACAACTTTCACACAGAATGGCCCCCTCAAGGATTGAACTCAAAACCTGGGTTTAGCAGGCCGTTGATTTCATGGAGGGAGGGAGGGAGGAAGGAAGCAAATGAATACAAAACAAATCGGGTCTATTTCTTGTTTTGATCCACTCTATCTATCTTTTACATCTTTAGGCTGGCAGCAGATGGTGCAGTTTGACTGCTAGCCATCATCATCTCCTGGGTTCTCGGCAGAAGATACTGCATTACAACTGCTAGCCATCATCATCTCCTGGCTGCTCGCCAGAAGATGGTGCAGTAGGACTGCTAGCAATCGTCATCTCCTGGGTGCTCGGCAGAAGATGGGAATGACCTGGCTGAGTCATTCCCATGTCTGCCCAGGTGCCCCTGACTGACCTCACTGAGGTTGGTTAAAAGAGCACCCAGAAGTACGACAACGATGGCTACCAGTCATAACGCACCATCTGCTGCCAAAAGGCAATGAGCTGCTGCTGTGTAGCAATGCAGTCCCACCGCCAGCACCCAGGAGACTTACGGTGACGGTCAGCTGTGTGGGTTCCATGCTTTCCGTGGCATGGCATCTGCACAGGTAACCCAGGAAACAAGGCGCGAAATGATTGTCTGCCATTGCTTTCACTGAGGGAGGGGGTGGGGGGGCTGATGACATGTACCCAGAATCACCCGCGACACTGTTTTTGCCCCATCAGGCATTGGGATCTCAACCCAGAATTCTAATGGGTGGCAGAGACTGCAGGAACTGTGAGATAGCTACCCATAGCTACCCACAGTGCAACGCTCCGGAAGTTGACACAAGCCTTGGTACTGCGGACGCAGTCCGTCGACTTAATGCACTTAGAGCATTTTTTGTGGGGACACACACAATCGACTGTATAAAAACAATTTCTGAAAAAACAACTTCTATAAATTTGACCTAATTTCGTAGTGTAGACATACCCTTAGTCTCTGCGTTTATGTCTCTCACAGCTACCAATCCACTGTCTACTGGTCTCTGAGACCTTCCAGTCTGCTCCACTGAAAGCTGCAACTTGATTATGCTGGTTCTTCTGTATGTGAAGTCAGCTGAGAGAACAGAAGAGGAGAATCCAGGCTCATGTTGGAGAAACATGGAAAAGACCTACAATATAGATTTCAGTGATGGCATGTGATCCACATGTAACCCCTGGGTCACCTAGTGAAACCTTGGGGCTTGGTTAGTGTTCAAAGCAGAGTGCATCCCTGGGTGTGCTTGTGTGTGTCTAGCTGACACTGTAACAGCTGGTAGTACAACCAGCCTGAGGGTCATCTGGAAAATTCAGTGGTCTCTTAACCTTCATAAACAAATAAGCAACAACATCCAATAATTAAAAACAAATAAGCTGCAAGTAACATGGATAACAGCTGACTGAGTCTGGAAGTAAAAACAAACAGCACATGTAAAACAAAATAATCAGGATGCCATTAAAGTGAGACAAAATCCACATGAATTGATAACTGCTACAGTCCTGATCATACATCTGAGAATGCTACAAAAAATAGTGTCCCTTTAAAGCAGATGAAAATATCCACTAACCTCAAGAACAAACATATTTTAAAGCAGAATAGTCCTGTAAGACTTTTTAACACTTGTTCGTTGATTATATTAATGCCAGAATATATTAAAGAAGTGCAATATAAATTTGATTTTAATTGTTTTGTACACACGCCAGTGAAAAGGAACTGATTGGATACAGTTCACAGGCAGTATGTTAATACGTTATTTTCATATGATGATAGCTTTGCATAATCTTTCTTTTTCCAAGATTTAGAAGAACCTGTTGTTAACCAAAGCACAGGAGAGAGGAAGAATACAATTTACATAAAATCGGCTACCCTACACATTAATTAGTTATGTGGCTGAGCGGAAGGTGTGCTCACTTAGTAGAAAGTACACTTTATAATTTATACACCAGCTGTTTCAGTGCTTTCTAGTCCATTTTCCTCCCTGCCTGCCTCTAATGAAATCGTGTTACTGGAGAATTGACTGGGGTGAATTGAGATTTTAATCCCATTGACGCTCCTCTATGGAAAGGCTCACTGGTGGGAACTTTTAATGGAAGGTCTGTAATCAGAAGACACTTGTATTCAGTCTCCCACTATAATGACTCTCATCAAATGTTAAAGCCGAGGCAGTGTGCAGAAGGCTAGAATTTCAAGGTTTTTGACCAACCCCATTTGAGGCATTCCTCTGGGAGTGTGTGATTACTCAAGTTTAGCAGTTTATTGCCTCATCTTTCAATATCCAGTGAAGCACAAAATTCTCATCTCAGTTGCTCTTTTTACTTAAAGAACAGGCCAAAATAGACTGCAGAGCTACTAGCACTGTCATTGGGGTTAATTCTTGCTTTTCTGTTAACAGGAGAGCAATGGAAAAGCTTTAAAATACTAGAACATGAATGCTGCTTAGCCTCTAATAAAAATGATCAGTATATTTTGTAAAAAAAATTTGGTTCAGAGCACCGCTTTCCAAAAATAATATACTTTTTCTTTCTTTTTTTTTTTTACTAAGGGATCCTTTAAGGCTTAATAGTGACATTAATTGAAGGTGGTGCTGTTCCGCAAAGTGGAATGAGTTAGTGGGATGTAAACGTGTATTAAAATCCAGCAGAGCGAACAGTTTTCCCATTCCCCAAACTTTGCAGTCAAGAAAAGTACAGTCATTAAGAGAGAGGTGGTCAAAAAGCAAGCTGAATTGAGAGTTAATGGGACTCATTACATCGACTGTATGTTAGTAATGTCTCCCTTCTCTAGCAGAAAAACACGCAGAAATAGATGTAGAAAAGCAAAATCCACTTAAACAAATGCCTGTTAAAAACCCTGTGAAAAGAATGCATTTGCTGTGAACAGACACATCAATTAATACAATAGAAGCCACTTAAACAAATATGTTAAAGAAATAAACTGGTAAAATGAAGGAATTTCTTTTGACAAAAGATGCCAAGTGCTGTTAAAAGGAATAAATCTATTTAAAAGACAACATTTTTTCAAATGCACCCAATCAAAATAGATGGAATAATAGAAAGAAAGCCTCTTAAGAATAAATGCTAAACAAAAACGAATAAATAAATAAATTAATAAATCAAGATGAGTCATATGCACCCCCCATGCAATGTATGAACATTTCTCGGGCGACCATTTAACGAATATTTGTTTAAATGACTTTCCTTATCCTCTATTCTTTTCTCATTGAATTTATCAGACAAAGGGCTAATTTGGCAGTGTTTTCCCTTAGGGAGTTCTTTCTCTCTGCAACTTCTCTCAGAGCAAGCAAGGGTTCAAGATTATTCACCACCTATGAAATTCAATCCAGTGTTCCTTTTCTTATTTTATTTACTTAGAAAACTCTTATGGGATGCACTTGTCATTGGTGGTCATCTTATTGTAGTTTCCAGTTTGAATAAGTACTTACCTATTCAAGCTGGAAGCCATATAATTTACCTACATATTTTTTATATATTACACTAAATCTATGCACATATAGTTCACCTACTGAAGGGTGCAAAAAATAGTACAGCATCGTATGTGCGTGTATTTTAGGTGTAAATGACATATTCATGTAATATGCGTGTTTGTTTATATTCAGTACTTAATGTATTAAAGATGGACCTTGTATCAGAGTTCCACCAATTCAAGTTTTGGCTAAAACAGAACAGCCACATCTCAGATTTCTGGAAAGCTCTCTGTCCACATCTCTCCTCACTGATGTCCCTTCACTGCATCAACCTTACGATATCCATCTTCAGTTCCACATTTCTCCTGCACAAAAGACTCTGGCTCCCTTCTATCATGCCATCCACTTTTTGGATGCCTCCTTCAGCATCTGTCTTAACAACTCAATGTCCTTCCCCAACAAGCTCTCTGTCAGTGTCCCACAAGAGGTAATTTATGTGACTCCCCATCTGAATGCCTCACAAACATTAATTAATTTATCTTCTTAACACCTGTAAAGTTGGGAAGAGATATTATCCCAATCCCACAGATCAAGAGCTGAGGCACTGAGAGATAAGTGACTTGCCAAAGGCAAAGGCGGTGGCAGAGCCAGGAATTTAACCCACATGTACTGAATCCCAGTCCAGTTCCTTCCTTATCAATACAAAATAATCACAGGTCCAGTTTCTATGGACTAGTGCCACATAAATACTAACACTAATATACATGTATAAGGAGTAGAACACACAAACGTATGTTCTAGTGATCGATCTCTACCATTTGAGCTAAAAGATAAGCCTCTTTAGCAACTAGAAGGTGAGGTCATTACAAACTAATAAAACTTGAGAAAACCTGGCAGATTCTAACCATAAAGAGCAAGGAGACTCATGCACACAGGCCAGCACCACAATAAATAATACCCACCCTCAGGTTTTTTTTATTAGATTGTAAGCTCTCCCTGGGTGAAGATGGTTGTGGGTAAAGCAGACAAATGGGTGGTCAAAGTTGACGTTATTGGCAGAACAGGGGCGATGTCATAAAAAAGAAGAAAGGTGAGACGAAGGCGCTTAAATGTGATCCTGTGTAAAGAATAGAGCCAGTGAGGGATTGAAAGAAAGAGAAGGAGGGTGGTGTGGTGAGAGAGATGGGCAATATTAAGGCAGAGTTTGTCCTTAAGCTCAAAACAAGCATATGAGGTTTAGAGTTCAGTTGAACACTCAAATTATCCAGCCCATTCCTGGGCTCATTTTTACGGTACCTGGACACTGTGATGGACAGCTAACTATACTGGGCCAGATTCACTTTTGCATCCAATGACACTAAAATTATGAAGAGAGGAAATTCATGTGTTTTCTTATTAGAACACAATTATAGACAACTCTTCATTTCCACTATACCTACAGTGCCTTCTACATAATTAAATCACAGATTCATCTGACCCTGCATTTAATTTGATCAAAACATCTGGAACCACATCATTTGGATTAAAAATAACATATCATCTATATTTTGTTTTGATTTGTTTTTATTTCTTCAGGCAAGTATTACTGGAAAATGCCATCAAGACCTATAGGAAGTTGTTACTGTAACAAAGAATGCCAAATTTCAGAATGAGACTGGAGGAGGGCAGAGGAAGAGGAGAGGCAAAAGGGGATTTACATGATAAAAAGTGATTGAACCTAAAAGTTGAGCAGTTCTGACTGTTATTGACATAAATACTCTCATATTCTGTGAAAGCTGTGAAATTAAGCCGGGGGGCGGGGGTGTCAGAAGAATAAGAAGACCAGTGGCTTATTTCATTCAAAGTGATATGAATTTGCTTGATTTCTATAACAGAAAGATACCATACGCATTTTAAAATTTAGTTACAAAAATCAATGGAGGCTTATGTTACACCTCCAAATCAATGCATACATTGATGCATGAGACATATATGCAAACATAATCCCAACTATACATCTGGACAACTATACATCTAAACTGATGTGGTCTAAATTAATAGTTACCACTCAAGAAAGGCATCTTGGAGTCATTGTGGATAGTTCTCTGAAAATATCTGCTCAATGTGCAGCAGCAATCAAAAAAGCAAACAGAATGTTAGGAACCAACAGGAAAATATCATAATGCCACTATATAAATCTATGGTACACCCACATCTTGAAAACAACAGGCAGTTCTGCTCACCCCGCCTCAAAAAATATGTTAGAATTGGAAAAAGTACAGAGAAGGGCAACAAAAACAATTAGGGGTCTGGAACAGCTTCCATATGAGGAGAGATTAAAAAGACTGGGACTGTTCAACCTAGAAAAAAGACAACTAAGGGGGGATAAGCTAGAGGTCTATAAAATCAAGAATGGTATGGGAAAGTGACTAAGGAAGTATTTCTTATGCCTTCACATAACAAAAGAACTGGGGGGGGGACACCCAATGAAATTAACAGGCAGCCAGTTTAAAACAAACAAAAAGAAGTACTTCTTCACACAACACACAATCAGCCCGCAGAACTCATTGCCAGAAGATGTTGTGAAGGCCACAAATATAACTGGGTTCAGAAAAGAATTAGATAAAGTTCATGGGGGACAATGGCTTTAGTTAAGACAGTCAGGGGTGCAAACCTATGCTCTGGATGTCCCTAAGGGTAGAAATGAAATCAAAGATGTAGCATAAGGCAGATGGAGCATGACTGATGTGTTTTATCACCCTTTTCTTTCTGTACTGAGAGGAAGGAAATGATCATGACTATGTTTTGGCCATTGTAACAAAGCAAATGCTTGTTGAGGTCTCCCTTGTGACCAGAGATCTCCCTGCAGCAACCGTCCTCTGTTCTCCCTCTTCAAAGTTCTTGATAAGCTCTGCACAGTCTCTCTTATGAATAGTACGTGTACCACCCTCCATTTGGGGCTGATTTGATGACCACAAAGAGTTTCACATTATGTCTTCATGTTCCATATTCCACATAATGTCTCAAAAATAAAGTTCACACTTATATTAGTTCTTCTGCAGCCCACCCGGAGCTCTTCTCTTACCAGCATCTGTCCTTCACAGGGCCATACTGCTAATCATTTCTATCTGGAGCTCAGTCATCCGGCTCTAGGTTTCTTCTCCTACCAGTATCTTCCCTGCTCTGAGAGAGAAGGTTATATTCTGTCTTCGTCCAGAGAGCTCATCTCAATTGGCTAGAGGAGAGGGGAGCCCCATCCCCTACACTCCTGGTCCCGAGTCCTTAAAAAGACAGTGTCCTGGTTTTCTTCCCCTACCCAACTACTGGTTCCCTGGGACATTTCCTCTCTTCCACTGCATGGCCATTTCCTGGGCCTTTGTTCATTCCAGCTCTCGGGAGTCTTCTGGCCCCCTTCACTCTCTAAAGGCCAGTGTACCGCATTACATCCACCTATACATAATTTTCCAAAATTCTGAAGGCCGACAGTGAAAGTCCCATCATTATGGACACTGGACTAATATATTAGAAAAGTGTAAACCCATCTGTACTCACTGTAGCGGTACCATTGTTGTGGGAGTATCTTTTGTTCTGTGAAAAGTCAAATTAAGTACTAAAAAAGTGTTCTAGGAAACAATTCCGCACAAACCTCAAGCGATGGGCCAGCTAGTCTAATTTAAGGCTATGATTTGGGCACAGCCATTTTTAGTAAATTGCATGGCAGAGGTGTGTGTGGGGAGGAAAAAAAAGTCACGGAAAGGACACCAAATTATGTAGTTTTTGCTACCTCAACATACGCAACCACTTTTAAGCAGTAAAAGCAGCTGTTATTAACACGATGATCAATGCTAATTTATGTAGCGCCCACTGAGCTTCACAAGGAAAAGCTGTACTTTTCCCCACTTTTAAACAAACTGAATCAAATTTATCAAAAATGACATGTAATCCTTGTTACTACTGTGAAATACTTTCCCACAAAAATAATTTAAATAGTAACTTTTGCTGTTGGTAGGATATTTGGTTATAAAAATATAAAAAAAGAACTGACACCAAAAAAGTGTACTGTTGGGCAGGGTAAATAGAAGAGTGGATTATAATAGTGAGGGTGCTGAAAAGTGAGGCCCAGGGAAAGGAGTGTTGGGGAGAGAGCCCACCACGCACTTGCCCTGCAGCAATGGCTCTTGTCCTATGTGGCTGGGCCCAGCTTCCCATTTCAGGCACTGTGACCCAGCCCACAGGGCCACAGCACCACTCTTGTTTGTCACCCCCACCCCTCAGTCCCCATCTTGGTCACGACATCCAGAGAGGGGAGCCAGGCCTGGGCACTGTAAGGACTGAAATAAGGCTGGGGGGAAGGCTTTCCCTGCCACCAGCCTGAGCCTTCTGGAGCCTCTATCCCCTGGCCCTCCCCTTCCCCACTCCTTACCTTATCTTTCCTGCTGGCAAGCCTGTGGCCCTCGAGTGACCCTTCCTGGACCCAGCTGCTCCCCAGCACTGAGAGGAGCTGCCACTGCAGTTTTGGCATCTGGCAGGGGAGGGCCCAGCTGCTGGCATGTGACACGATACTAAGCGGGATCTGGATAGCACACTACACGACACAGAGTGGGACCTAGGTGCTGGCCGGCCCAGGCCAGGTCACACTGCCTCCCAGCCAGGTGCTAAAAAGTGTGAGGCATGGCCCTCCCCATTTAAAAAAGTTGGAGGGCAATGGCTCTTCCCCACCCCACGACTCTCTGCCACCTATGGAGCTAGGCCCAGCCCCACAGCACAGAGCAGCTGCTACAGGGTGAGTTTGTCACAGACTTTATTCAAATTCATGATTGCCATGAATTTCATGACATCTGTGGCAAATCACAGCCTTACTAATAATGTAGGTCTTTTCCATGTCCAACCTAATGATAGAAGCTCCATGGGAAGGAGCATGAGCTTGTCCAGCCATTGCTCATACATAGCAGCTGTACTCTGTTTTAACGCAGCACAGTTCTCCTTTGGATAAAAGAGTTCCCCCCTATAAAATGGTCCAGAGAAAAATCAACATTTCCTGTCTGTATTCAGACATAACTGAAAAGACAGCTCAGCAAACACAGAGTGAAAGTGAAATTTTGTTGTGTTACATCACTCAAATGAGATTATGAGCTCCTATAAGGTATTGATTTTTGTTTCCTAGGAAGACTCCATTTAAATGAAAAAAGGTACAGTAAGTGGGTGTATTCCTAAAAGGAACAAAGTGCTGCATATTGCTTGTGCGCATTATTTAACACTAAGCTTTATTTTCCATATAAAGATTCAGTTGTATGCCAGTAACTTGATGAGCATAACTTTGTCACATTCACAGGGGTATAACAAGGCCATGCAGGTCATAGCTCTCTAATTTGCAGCAAGTTCTTCTAGAAATTACTATGACCTACTTAAAAACCCCCACATTTGTAAATGTGTATCTTCTGTGGATTGATTTAACTTCCCTTAATATTTTATGACCATTGCATGTTTAACAGGGACGATACATTTGGTGACACTGTTTTGTATTCTGTTCTCTGTAATTACACGGTAATTATCCAATATGCAGTTCCCATAATATTTACTGGAAACTTATGTGGTTATTTCTGTCTTTAGAAACAATCAGTATGATATGCTTAATGTAAATATTATACCGTATGATAATTTTATACCATCATCCACATCTATAAACTTCAGGGCATGTAATTACTATGTCAGTACATGGTAATTATAGTGGTAGTTACAAATATTGAATAAAGCAATGGAATGGTTTATTCATGCCCTATACATGGCTGAAAATAGACAGTATACAGAAAGAACAATCGTCTTTGTTTTTACAATTAATACATATGTATTTCATAGGTAGAATCCCTCCACTGTATACTTCCATGCAGCATGCATACATACAGCATACTGTAGCCTCTGTATAAAGCTCTCTGCCATTATGTTTAGCTGAATCCACTGCAGTATAGTGAGTTATCCTTACAAACTACCTTTATAGCAGATTCACAGCTGTAAAATATCCCTTTTCTTCACTAGCTTTAGTCAACAGCCTCATGGAGTGGTCTGTTGTCTGTTCCAGGTAACCACTTAACTTAGCAGGCCACCCAAACAAGTAAAAGATTCCAGTGTTTTTATTTTCTACATGAATCACTGAAATGGCATCTCAATTTTAAAGAAGGGGGGAAAAAACCCTATAGGATTGATGTAAATCTGGCAAGAATCATCATCTTCACAGTGATGATCTCTGCAAATTTGCATCTCTTCATGAATTTCTAAGTTCCAGTGACAACCCTCATTGAATATAAAACAGCTGGGAAGTCACAGCTCCATCTCCTTGTTTGGCAAAGAGATATGAATTTGCAAAGAACTGGTGTACAGCTCTTTTGTGGATAAATATTAACAATGGGAGAAATATCTGGTGGCTAATGTTTTGGGCCTAATGATCTACTACCAAGAATTCAGATTATGAATTTCTCTAGAGATTTTTGCTACACTAAACTGATTGACTTCAAGGACAGAGAGCTTGATGAAAGGTGTATTTTAACCTTACCCTTCATCCCCCCAAAAGAGTTTTGTACTGCAGAAGACCTAGAATTGCTCGGTTTAAGAAAAATAGATAAGGGGACACTTTAGATAACTTCAGACCAATAAAACTGCTGTTAAGTGGAACTCTTTCCCAACTTCCCAATAAGAAATGAAAATCGCATTAAGAGATATGTACTTTTTTCAGTGACTGTTCTAACAAAGAGATGCATAGAGTGGCTCTGGTCATCATCTGGTGTAAACAGACTTCGTGGGCTTCTAAAAGGCTACACCACTTCATGTCAGCCAAGGATCTGGTCCAATAGTCACAGTGGCTTTGAGATTTAGGCCACAACGTAATACCTGACATGCTAATGTCCACGTAAAGAATGGATGCAGCAGTATGTAATGAGAAATCTGCGGATGTTGTGGCTGTGAACACTCTGCATCTCAGATATGGCTGTCGGGTGCCCTTGGGGAATACGCCTAAGCTGATTGACAAGAAGCAGCAGCAGCACAGCTTCAGTGGGAAAGATTTTTGTGCCCAGAGACCTGTGCTGTAGCTCAATCCCTCTTATTGTCCCAGTTTTCTCCCTTCTCAAAGAAGTGATCAGCTAGGAGTGCCTGCTCCCATGAGACAGTACATCTATAACAGGAAAGGAGGGCAAAAAGTGCCTACACCGTGGGGGTCCATTCAAGTCAGTGACAGCAGGCTCCATCTGTCTACAGCATACTGAATCTACCGCTCACCCTTCAGGGGGATGTGGCAGAGACTGATGCTGCGACCGCTCCCCTCTCACTTGGATGGGCTATGCAAGGGTATGCCTGAAGATATTCAAGAAGGCTCCCCTATGGCTTGTACTGCTGCATTCTCAGTATTTGTATAAGCTGAGTTGTTGCAGGAATCTCAGAGTGTCAAAAACCTTGCATATTTTTGGTGCTGCTTCCTGCAAATGGACTCAGGCAAAGTGTAACCATGAGTCCTTGATTGTGATATTGAGGGTGCAGGGTCACAGTCCTCCCGAAAGAGGAGCTCTCAGGACCCAATTCAGCAAAGCACTTAAGACATGTGCATTGAAGTCACTTGCTGAATGTGGACGGACTTAACATGGGCTTAAAGTTATGCTCCTGCCTTAATGCACAATGTGTTTCTGTGGCTCAGCAATGTCTAAGGTACTGCACAATGAGAAGAAAGTCTGGCCAATAAATAGCACCCACTTGTCTGTTAATCAAAGAAGGACTTCACTGCAGCCCTACTGGGAACAAGTTGTAGCAAAAGATCTTGGGACCAATTCTCCTCCACCTTATTCCAATTTCACACTGGTGCAACTCTATTATCAGTAGAAGTGCACTGGCATAAAACTGAAGTTAAACACACTGGAGAAGCAAGTCACTTATTTACACATAACTAAATAAAAGAACGTGAACACACTACTCATTGTCAGCTTGGCTCAGGCATGTGTGAAATAACTGAAGGGTGTGTGTGTGGGGGGGGAATCTGCACAAGTAACGCAGAATATTTTCTGCACATGCTTGCTCAGTTTTTTTTAATGAACTTGCTTTGGCCAAGCTTCCTCTCCTTTTGTATTTACTTTCCATGAACACTCAAGTGATCAAGTTTTACTAACAGAGGTGTGAGCTTGGACAAGACACTTGACCTTGCTGTGTTTCTGTTTCCTTTTTTGTCTATCTTATCTATTTGGATTGTAAACTGAGGGGAAGGGACTGCCTCTCACTTTGGGCATGTATTTAGTACAAAGGAGCCCCAATCCTGGTTGGGACCCCTAGGCACAACTATAATACAAATGTTGGCAATAACAAATTGTACAAAGTGAATTTCCAAAGTCACATAAGTGGTGAGCATCAATGGGAAGCAATTTTTAAATTCACATATGATTATTATTGGTTATGCTCGCTTGTTTGCTCATCCACTAAGGAATTTGTCTGACCAATCATAACTAAGCCCCACAGCTCAAATTTTGACTATTGATTATCGGCTACTCATTTAGAATTGCTTGTCCATGAAGTTAAAAGTAAAATAATAAAAAAGTTGCTAAGTGAATTTGAAGAGCCAATAAGGGGGAGGAAATTGAGATCTGTTCAGGGAAATTCCAGACAGAGAGTTAACTAATAAGACTAAGTCCTACCCTCTATGCTTGTGAAGAGTGAGCAGAGTGAGTATACAGAGCCTCTCCCTTCTGCTCACCCCCAGCAACAGGGCATGATTTGTCCAAGTGGGTCTCAGTAGTCAGCTTTGGAGAAATGCTTGGCAAATATGCCAGCCTGTGTACTATGTACAGAAGGCAACCAGGTCTAAGGGATAGAGTGTGATTTGCACACGCACTGCAGTCAGAACTAGCTCAGGGTGTACTTCAATCCCCTCTCAGAGCACCAACAAATTGTACTCGATAGCACATCTCTGGCCTTCTCTATGGAATCCTGCCCAGGCTCTCAGGAATCCTTTTGCAGAGGATGCACTGGGTAGTGACGAGGGCAAGATATGGCTTACAAAATATGGGTTAATATGCCCCAAAATCTTCAAAGAGAGCAGAGCCAACACCTCCAACATCTCTTCCTCAGCAAAGAACAAATAAACAACCCAGCACTTAAAAAAACCATATGGAACAGAAAAGTATCTTAAGCCTCACTCTGAACGATGCCAAAGATGTGCTCTGGAGTATCTCAAGGGGAAGAGCATTCCTGAGCTTCATCCTCCGACCAGAGAAGCCCCCACCATTGCAAATGTATTCCTGGTGAGAGTCAGCAACTCCTGCCTTCCAACCTCACTAATCTCAGTTGCTGAGATGGAACATGCTCCCTCAGGAAAGCTGATCTTATATTATTTAAGCCCTTAAATATTGAGGGCTAGATCCTTGGCTCCTGTAAATCAGCACAGCTTCAGTGAATTCAATGGAGCTATGCCAATTTACACCAGCTGAGGATCTGATTCAGACAATATAATCTCCAAGTGCATTTGCTGAATTATGGAAAAGAAAAAGAGAATAATGTACTCCATTCTTGGGGAAACTGGGCTTGTATTTCTGTTTCTTTTTGGCCTTCTCACCTAGGAGATCTTGAGATGTAGCTAGGAGGCGGTGCAAAAGAATACATTAATAAATGGAGGTTGCCAAATGAAACATTTGTTTCTGTGGATGGAGAAATCTAAATATAATATTCAAGTTACTTCAACTTCTTCCATCACTCAAGACAAAATTGTTGCCAAAATCAGAAAACCCTGATATTGCATAAAATGTTCATGTGCAGTTATCTGTACTATCCAAATGTAAAGAAATGGATCCAAATTTCCGACACTGAAAATATGGCCAAAGGTTTCATTGGGGAGAGGCAGGGAAGGAAACAACACAACCTTAAAACTTCTCTCAGGGCTTCCCTGTGTAGTTATGTGTTTTTCTGACATTCCTTCCTGGAGGCTTCATGCCATGTCAAACTCAATAGGAAGATGTTGCCTTGCCTTACACCCCTGAGGTCAAAGAGATTGCAGGGGATGTCAGTACAGGATTTGACCTCTTGCACTAAATTTATAATTGGTGTAACTCCCCAGACTTCAGAGAGTTAAGCCAGGAGTGGATGGGGCTCAATATATCACAAACTGAACATCTTGTGTTCTGAGCTTTCCCTTTTACTCACCTCCTCTGCTAACACCACTGCTGCTGCTCTGGTTTTGACTCCTCTCCTTCCTTCTCCCCTCATTTCTGGAGTTTTCCCAGATCCTACTGCTTGTTCCTATACTCTCTCTCTCTAAATTTTGCCCCTTTTTCACAATCAGCAAAACACTAGTCAGTGCTCTAGAGCTCTCCCATCTTCACAACATATCTCTCTGCCTTCCACACTACCATCGAGTGAGCGCTGCTCTAGTCTTAAAAGAAACAAACACCATCACCACTATAACTTTGCTTGTCTCCTGGGCCTCTTACTCTCCTATCTTCCTCAATTTTATTTGATCCAAAGAGCTACCAAAAACAAAACAAAACAAAAAAACCCCACCAGACCTGTCCCTCCACTCTGATCAGGTCTCTGCCCCTTTCTTATATTTCTACACTGTTTTCCTCTTACCTTCTGCACCAAGCTCTCTTCTTCCCATTCAAGGCCCTTCATTGATGCATACGTCTCAGACCTCCTCTCTGCTTACAAAAACTCTGCACTATTCATACTCCCATGTTTTTTCTTGGCAATTTACAGTCATAGAGTTTAAGGCTAGAAGGGACTAAACAGGCCATCTAGTCTAGTCTCACCTTCTGTATGTCACAGGCCACTAAATATCATATAGGCAGCCTCCTTCCCACACTGCACCTAGCCCAACAGCCAAAATCAGAGTGAAGTGTTACCGCCCTCAACTAGTTTTGTTACTTAAAAATTGTGACAAGACCATTCTCAGCGAATTGGATCCCCAGGTGTTCTTGACCCTTGTCAGTTTGAGAACAAACCTTGATAAGTCACAATGACTGCACTGGTAAGCGATCTGCTCCTGGCGATAGATGGAAATCAGTCACCCATGCTGATATTATTATATCGGTAAGTCAGTGGCTCTCAGACTATTGTACCCCTTTCAGGAGGCTGATTTGTCTGACATACCCCAAGTTTCACCTCACTTAAAAACTACTTGCTTACAAAATCAGACATAAAAATACAAAAGTCACAGCACACTCTCACTGAAAAATTGCTTACTTTCTCATTTTACCACACAATTATAAATCAATTGGAATATAAATATTGTACTAACATTTCAGCGTCTAGTATATAGAGCAGTATAAACAAGTCATCATCTGTATGAAATTTTAGTTTGTACTGACTTCGCTAGTGCTTTTTATGTAGCCTGCTGTAAAACTAGGCAAATATCTAGATGAGGTGATATACCCGCCGGAAGACCTCTGTGTTCCACCAGGGGTACATGTAACCCTGGTTGAGAACCACTGCCGTAGTTACCTTTGGAGGATGGGGGAAGGTTTCAGCTCCCTCCCACCCCCTTGGTCAACGTGCATAAGGGGCCGTTTGGAGGATTAGTGAGGTTGGAAGGGCTTCAGTATTTTCAGTATGCTGACAACAACCAGCTGTATTTCTTAATCTCTTTTGATCCTGGCAATGCTGTTTGAATACCTTCTGCAGTGTTAGGTACACATGGGTAAGGGCTAGCTGGCTGAAGCTCAGTCTACAGAAGACTGAAGTGTTGTTAATAACTTGTGGGGAAGCATCCAGGAGCTGTGGTGAAGATATCTCCCACGTTCATTGAGGCTGTGAGACCACGCTTTGTTACTAGTGTTTACACACTGACCATATCCCAGCAGTTGGAAGGAAGGCTTTTTTAATCTTTGTTTGGAAATTGTGATAGCTTGTTTTGGGATGCAGCTCTTGCTACTATAGACTACTGCAATGCACTCTATATGAGGCTACGTCATGAACCAGCTTGGAAGATAAAGAGGGTGCAAAACACAGAGGTTCACTTCCTTAACATGATAATTTGCCTGGAGCACATGATAGGAATGCACTGAGATATGCACCACATGGAGTTTAAGGTCATGGGTTCGACCTATAAAGCTCTATGGAGCTTGGAACGTGTCTATCTGAGAGATGGTCTCTAGCTCCATGTCATACTGCAGAACTGTGATCAGCATCATTACTTAAATCGGATCCTCTCAGACAATGTCTAGACTTAAAATGCTGCAGCTGCACCACTTCAGTGTAGACACTCACTTCAGTGACGGGAGGGGTTCTCGCATTGCAAGAGGCAGCAGCTAGGTCAACAGCAGAATTCATCTGTCGACCTAGCGCTGGCTACACCATGACTTAGGTTGGCTTAACTATGTCTCTCAGGGGGGTGAATTTTTCACACACAGCTATGCAGATGTAAGTTTTCAGTGTAGACCAGCCCACAATGTGTAAAAAAAGGTGCTGTGCTGCAAGCAGGGTCTGTTCCATGATGGACCATTAGCTTGGGAATTCACTCCTCACATTAATCAGAAATGACATAAATCTCTTGACCTTCAGGGCATGTTGCAAAGGCCATCTCTTTACCCTTTACTCTTTGTGGAGGGGAGCAACAAGGACTAGCATTTGTCATCAGGATGTGGGACTTGTATGATTTGACTGTTATCTGTGGTTGGCTCTATCCTAATTTTTTTTCGGGGGGGGGAAGCTGCTGGGTTTTTTATGTCATTATATTTTTAAAATTATGTAAGAAGTGCCTGGAACCCTGACCTTTCTTTTATATTTATTGTGAATCTAAATAAATAATTACACATCACCTCTCCAACGGGACAAGCCCAAATTAACATAAGCAAAGCTCCCCCGTTCTCCTCTCTGTATCTGTCTAATAACACATTCAAGGTCTGGCCATGCACAGCCATATCTCCCTGTTGGATTTGTCTCTCTTCTCCTGAAGTGTACCGTTGTGCCTGTATGTAAGCCCCTTGGGCTGAGCTTTTTCACTTTACAGTACTATATAGAACCTGGATATTTTGATCCCTTTTCATTATTTTCCATGAGCATATTACTAAGCTACTATATTTTATTTATGTCTGTGGGCTTTTGCTGGGTGGTGTCACAAACTAACCTGTATTTTAACAGAGTGAAGTATTTGGTGCTGCTCAGGAAAAGAAATAAGCAGAGCCAGGGAGCGCCACAGTGCAATGCTCACAGTTTCAGCATATTCCCGCTCTATAGTGTCATCAATTTAGGCTGAAGTTGAGCATTGACATTACTAACATTTGGCTTGTGTGTAATGGGGAAGGCAGTCTATTCTTTGGTGGTAAGCAAGGTTGCCCCTCTGGGAAATATAATGTGGAGCCAGGAACAGTATTAAAGCTAGAGGTACTGATTTCTACATTGATTATTCAAGAGCATAGACAGTACTGTGCTAACAAAAGTAGAAAAAGGGAAGCCATTGCAGTTTTTCCCAGTAGCGCATTTTTGCACTAATGCCTTTAGTGAAATGCGAGCTTTAAAAAAAACACCCCCAAATAGATGGAAGAAACAGACAAGGCGAAAAGAAAAAGAGCGAGCGAGCGAGAGAGAAATAAGGATTGTAGAAATGTACAGGAATGGTGGAATTAAGAACAACATTCTGCTTTTTTTTCAATGTAAGCAATGAAAATACTGTGAAAATTAGCATTCCATGACCATGTCTTCATAGTCCCATTTACTATCCTTGACAACACCTTCCACAACTCTAAGGGCTCTGAGTTCATGGGATACAGTAGCACTAGATCTTTCAAACCTGAGCTGACAATGAACGACTCTGTAAAAGTTTTGTGGCGTTTGTATTGGCAAAGAATTAGACGGGTACCTTTCCAAAGCTTGGCAGTAGCTCATTCATTGTCCACCGATGCAGGGAAAGGGAGGCAGATAATCTAAGTAGTACTTTAAAACTTTGTTTGGAGGGCAAGGAGGGGGAGAGTGGGCTGTTTCAAATGAACAGCCCCACTTTATAATATGAAATGATAAAGGAAAATGATTTAAAAGCCACTTGATCAGTATTGTCTCCATTTAAAAAGAATCTAAACTGATTTATTGTTCCTCAAATGGCTGAAATCCTACTTTGCTTAATGTCATTAAAAACCTAAGATCGGCACCCAGCCTTAATAAAAGTATGGAGAACATTGTAGTAACTTAACTGGAGAGGGAAAATGAAGCTGTCATTTTTCAATATAATTAAACTTGGTTTCAAAAATCCAAAAGGTCTGTAATATGAATTACACTAATTACTTTGTGTGGTTTAAACATTGATTTCAATGTTAAATTTAATGGACTTAATGGATGTTGCTTTTCCCATCAGACTGGTGGCCGGTGTTTGTCTTGTTTCTTGAACACTTATAGATTTCTGCTGACCCTTTAAACATATTACAATCAGCAGCCTGCTCATTTTTGTGCATGAGACTATTACTATTTTACATGGATAATAGTGATTTCCATAAAACGTGTCTCAGTGTTATTTCTGGAAGACAAAAGCATACATGGGCCAGAAAAAAAAAAGCATTGGACTAGATTTTCAAAATGTGCAAGCAATTAATTTTGCCCGGGCAGTATGTGAAATCCAGACAAATGTTATGGAACTAGCAAAACATATGCATCTGAAGAAGTGGGTATTCACCCACGAAAGCTCATGCTGCAAAACGTCTGTTAGTCTATAAGGTGCCACAGGATTCTTTGTTGCTAAAACATATGTTAAACTTCATAGGCCAATCACACTATTTACTGCATGTCCTCCGCTTTCCTGCATTTGTACATTAGAATTGCGCATGTACATTATAAAATCTTTAGGGCAGGGATTTGAAGCCTAATTCTGATCTTTCTTTCTTTGCTGTAAATCAAAAGCCAATGGAGTTACACTCGCATAAAACATGTTGGAGATGGGAATCAGGCTCCTGGATTTCTTGCCTGTCTATAACACACTAAGTACAGTACTGGTGTTGTACAAATAAGAAATACGCGATAAAATAATATACCTTGGGCTCACTGTTGATGTTAGTGACAAAACTCCCATTGATTTCAATGAGAGAAGGATCAGAAATATGCTCATTTCTGTATTTGACTTTGAATCCATGAGATATTACCTTCTGATTCTAATTGCTTGACTTATCATACAATCAATAGATCAATAGGAGTTTTATCCTGGCTGGACAAGATTGCTCTCACTGCTACAAAAAGCTCTTTAGAGCAGGAATCATATCTTTACGCAACATCTAGCACCTGTAGGACCCTAATCCTGATGCTCCGAATGAAATCAGTGGGAGCTGGTGGGTGCTTAGCACTTTTGAAAATCAGGCCACATATATAGGTGCCTAAATATGAACTCCAATGCTGTAAATTTTGTTCTATGACTATGCCACTGTTGGTGGAGGTGCTGTAGGCTAAGGTTAAAACAACAGTTTAAAGACTGTTTTCCCACCAAACTGTTTTTACATTTGTTGTCCAATGACAAGGGACCGTTGATACCATGGAAAATCAATACCTTGAGATATTTGTGCTGTCTCTTTTTCTGCAGCAGGAATGCTAGATGCTGGACAGAAGGATAATTGCTAGGGATGGAGGAGAAGCCTGCACATATTTATTAATTCAGTCTATCAGGGAATCTGCAATTCTCCTGAAGTCAAATGGGAAAGGGGCTCACTGTGACTGCAGGGCTGTCAGGGATGGCTCCAAGAGTAATTCTGGTAAATTGCATTATTATAGCAATGGAGGACATGTCACAGTGGTGGTAGTAAGTTGGAGTTGTCATTTAGCAAAATGGTTTACCTCTTCATCTGAGTTTGTGATATGTTCCTGGGAACACTTATGCTGCAGTATATGTCACTGGCTGCTGCTAAAACTGTTACTGGTATGACCTTTAAAAGAATAATGTTACGACAGAAGAGTCTGCCAGCACCCAAATTGACTCTTTCTGTCCAGGGCCTAAAACAGCTGTGAACGCATTAAAAAATATATCATCCATACACTGATTGAATGATTTAACAGAAAGAGTCAAACACACAGTGCTGGAAAGGTCTTTTAAATAGGAAGAGCCAAATCACCAGCTGATGTAAATCAGCACAACTCCATTGATTTCAGAGGAGCTATACTGATTTCCACCAGTGGAGCATCTAGAGGTGAAAGTAAGCTGGTCCGGTCCGGTCCGGTCCGGTCCGGCGTATCGGCAAGAGCCATGCTGGACTGGACCAGCTTCTCCAGTGGTGATTTAAAGGGCGCAGGGCTCCAGCCGCTGCTGGGAGCCCCAGGCCCTTTAAATCACCACCAGAGCTCTGGCAGCTGGGCTTGGGTGGGGATTAAAAGGTCCTGGAGCTCTGGCTCCTGCAGGGAGCCATGGGTCCTTTATGTTATGTCCTAGGGGCAGCCGGTGTAGGAAGCAATCACTTGAGGCCAGAGAGCAGACAGCTAACCAAAACCTCCATTTTATTTACAGAAACAGAGAGCTCACTCAGCCGGTTGAAACCGACTGAGCTATCCCTTAATAGTCTAACTCAGTTGCCATAGTAACAAAACCCATGACAACCAAATACACAACATATTCCTCCCCCCCTAATAAGAACATCCCCTAAATAAAACACACACTAAACTAGAGAAGGAGGGTAGACTGCCTCCATTCCCGGCTAAACCCTGGGGATTATTTTACCCCATAACCGTGGGTTCGCCCTAACTAAAGATCCAGCCGATGAGGAGGCCTTCTGTCTCTAGGTGGATTACGGCGAACTTCTGGTGTTGTTGCACCCGAAAGTACTAGGGGCTCAGGGTCCGCAGCACGAATAGGTGAGGAGGTGGTATCAGCTCGTGCTGGGCAAAGGGGTATCTCAGCTGCCGGCAGTAATGGAGGAGAACAGTCAGGAACAGGTGACTCATGATTCGGTGTCTCACCAGGAGGGGTGAAGTCAGACCCCTCAACTGCAGATGGGTCCTGAAGACTGGCATGACCTGGCAACAGCTGATCTACATGTCGCCGCCAGGTAAGATTCTCTGCAGTCCGGACTGTATAGGAAACAGGTCCTGTTTGAGTGATGACTGTGGCCGGGACCCATTTAGCTCTGGAAGTATAATTCCGAGCCAAAACTGGCTGCCCTGGGCTAAAGGTTCGGTCTTTTGCTCTGGGTGCCCGTCTGATTACTTGATATTGCTGCTGATGTTGCACAGTTTGTCTGGGTTCAGAAGGTTTCAGCAGATCAAAGCAAGTGCGCAGCTGTCGTCCCATCATTAGAAAGGCTGGGGAAGCCTGGGTCATAGCATGAGGTGTGTTTCTATAGGAAAGTAAGAAGGTATCCAGACGCTTTTGAATGGAGTGTTGTCCCTTTGCTGATTTCAAAGCGTTTTTCATTGTCTGCACAAATCTTTCAGCTAATCCGTTGGTGGACGGATGATATGGTGCTGACGTGATGTGGTGTATCCCATTTGCCTTCATAAAATTTTGAAACTCCTGAGAGACGAACTGCGGTCCGTTGTCGCTCACAAGTTGTTCTGGCAGACCAAAACGACTAAAAAGTCCTCGTAGTTTTTGGATAGTACTCTCTGCAGTAGTGGACTGCATTATAGAGACTTCTGGCCATTTAGAATGGGCATCTACTGCCACCAAGAACATGCTTCCTTCAAGGGGGCCAGCAAAGTCAACGTGAATACGTTGCCACGGGTTTTCAGGCCAGTCCCATGGGTGTAGGGGTGCCCACTGGGGTGCATTTCTTACACCCTGACATGACATACAAGCTTTTGCCTTCTCTTCAATAGCACTGTCCAATCTAGGCCACCAAAAATAGCTTCGTGCAATTTCCTTCATGCGCACTATTCCACAGTGACCAGAATGTAGCTGTTCTAACATCTGTGATCTCAGGGGTGGTGGAATAATGACACGCCTCCCCCACAACAAACAACCAGATTGGACCGATAACTCCGTCCACCTGGACATGTAGGGAACAAGGTCGGGTGAGACCGGAGAGGTTTGTCGAGATTTTCCATGCATCACCAGGTCCATAACTTGGGATAATACTGGGTCAACGCGAGTTGCCTTCTTTATCTGAGTAGCAGTGATGGGTGTATTCTCTACCTGTTCAAAGTAGAAGATTTCCTTTTGGGCACTATCTTGATGTTTGACCGGTAAAGGCAACCTTGAGAGGCCATCTGCATTGCCGTGCAGAGTGGATTTCCGATATTTGATTTCATATGTGTGTGCAGAAAGTATCAATGCCCAACGTTGCATACGACTAGCAGCTAATGGGGGAATGCCTGTGTAGGGTCCAAAAATTGATGTCAGAGGTCGATGGTCTGTAAGAAGAGTAAACTTTCGCCCAAACAGGTACTGATGAAACTTCCTAATTCCAAAAACAATTCCTAATGCCTCACGTTCGATTTGGGCGTAGTTAGTTTCTGCTTTGCTTAGAGTGCGTGAAGCAAAAGCAATAGGTCTTTCTTCTCCCGAAGGCATAATGTGTGACACGACCGCTCCCACTCCATAAGGGGAAGCATCGCAGGCCAATTGCAGGGGTAAGGATGGATCAAAGTGCGTTAGAACTTCAGAATTTAACAATGCATCCTTAGCTTTGTTAAATGCAACATCACAAGCTTCAGTCCACTTCCAGGCCTTGTTCTGCCCAAGGAGCTCATGAAGTGGTTTTAGCAGTGTGGCTAACTGTGAGATGAACTTTCCATAATAGTTCAGTAGTCCTAGAAATGAGCGTAGCTGGCTTACATTTCGAGGTGGGGGAGCCTCCACAATAGCTTTAACTTTTGCAGGGGCCTTATGAAGACCTGCAGAATCGATGATGTGTCCCAAATATTCAACAGAGGGCTTGAAGAATTCACACTTGTCTTTGCGAACTCGTAGGCCATACTCTTCCAGTCTTTGTAGGGTAGCCTCTAAATTCTTTAAGTGATCCTCTTCATTTCTTCCAGTGACCAGGATATCATCCAGATAGCACTGAACTCCTGACAAGCCACACAAGATCTGGTCCATAGCCCTCTGGAACAGGGCGGGAGCCGATGTGATTCCGAAGGGTAGGCGACAGTATCGATAAAGCCCCTTATGAGTCACAATAGTCAACAGCTCTTGGGACTTTTCATCGACGTGCATCTGTAAATATGCTTGACTCAGATCAATCTTACTGAACTTTTGTCCCCCAGCCAGGCCTGCGAAGAGGTCATCGATGCGGGGAAGCGGGTATTGCTCTGCACACAACACTGGGTTGACAGTGACTTTAAAATCACCGCAAATCCGGAGAGAGCCATCTTTCTTCACTATTGGAATGATAGGAGTGGCCCATGAGCTATGGGTAACTGGTATTAGGACTCCATTGGTGACCAGGCGCTCCAGGTCTGCTTCAACTTTTGGCCTGATGGCATATGGCACAGTTCGGGCTTTCAGATATTTTGGTGGACTGCCAGGTTTAATGTTCAATGTCACAGTGATTCCCTTCATACTTCCCAAATCATCTCCAAAAACAGCAGCATGTTTCCTTAGTATAGGGGTTAGACTGGTTTCTTCTTTAGTCATCCGGTGCACTTCTGCCCAGTTCAGCTGAATCTTCCCAAGCCAAGACCTACCCATTAAGGCTGGGTAGTCACCTCTCACCACAAACAGTGGCAATTTAGCCGCCTGTCCATTGAGCTCCACCTTAACATCAATAGTGCCCAACATGGGCACAGCTTCACCTGTATACGTCTTCAGAACAGTTTTTGTTGCCTTAAGCGGAAGATGCTGTAGCTTTTCCTTATACACAGTCTCAGGAACCAGTGAGACAGCTGCACCGGTGTCTAGTTCCATGCATATAGGTTTGCCTTCCAATAAGGGGGTTACCCAGTATTCATGTGAGCCCGCTGCCAAAGACAAAACATGCAGTGGCACTTCCTCTTGTGAGGAGGTGTCACCTTGATCATCCTGGGTCTGCTCTAGGGTATGCAAGGTTCCTCTTTTTGTCGGCCAGACCACAGGCCTCTTTTTCTTTTGTTTACAGGCATACTCAATGTGTCCCTTTTTGCCACAGTGTCGACACACCAGGTCCTTACACCAGCATTCTGATGCCTGGTGACCCAGCTTACCACAGCAGTAACATTCTTGACTCTGCACCGTTTTGTGGGTCAGTTCTTGTGACACTTTTTGCACCCTAGGGGATGCACCGATGTATTGTGCCTCCCTTGTAGCCAGTTCCATGGAGACAGCAATATCAACAGCCTTCTGTAATGTAAGCTGAGCCTCTGTCAGTAGGCGCGTCCGTATAGCTTCACTGCAGAGGCCACACACTAACCTGTCACGCAGGGCATCATTTAACATCTCTTTAAATTCACAGTGTTCTGCTAGCTTTTTTAAAATGGCTACAAATTGTACAACTGTTTCATCTTCCTTTTGGTCTCTTTTGTGGAACCTATATCTTTCAACAATTACCAGTGGTTTTGGTGAGAAATGAGACCCCAGGATTTCCACAATGTCACTGTAAGATTTAGTCTCAGGCTTAACAGGGTGTAGTAAGCTGCGTAGCAGAGAGTAGGTTTTAGCCCCTACAACAGTTAAGAATATTGGCACCTTCTTCGCTTCTGTAATGTCATTTGCAATACCAAAAAGCTCAAAACGCTCAGTATACACATGCCACTGCTCTGTATTCTCATCAAAAGGCTCCAGGGGCCTGGTCAGAGTAGCCATGATTTTTAGTTTCACTTTCACAGTCAGTGCAAACAAGCAGCTTTTTTTCTTTGTTTGGTCTTTACCTTGACTTCTACTTCCTTCTGTTACTGGAGCAGCACCAGGATCCCACCCTCGTCGCCAGTGTTATGTCCTAGGGGCAGCCGGTGTAGGAAGCAATCACTTGAGGCCAGAGAGCAGACAGCTAACCAAAACCTCCATTTTATTTACAGAAACAGAGAGCTCACTCAGCCGGTTGAAACCGGCTGAGCTATCCCTTAATAGTCTAACTCAGTTGCCATAGTAACAAAACCCATGACAACCAAATACACAACACTTTAAAGCGCTGCCCAAGCCCCACTGCTGGAGCTCCGGCGGTGCTTTAAAGGGCCCGGGGCTCCCCACAGTGGCCGGAGCATCTGGCCCTTTAAATCGCTGCCAAAGCCCAGCCGCCGCTACCCCAGCAGTGGCCGGGCTCCAAAGGCAATTTAAAGGGCCTGGGGCTCCGTGCAGTGGCAGGAGCACCGGGCCCTTTAAATCCCCATTTGAGCCTGGCTGCTGGAGCCCCGCTGCTGGAGCTCCGGCGGCGCTTTAAAGGGCCCGGGGTTCCCTGCAGTGGCTGGAGCATCTGGCCCTTTAAATCTCTGCCAGAGCCCAGCCGCCACTATCCCAGTGACGTCAGGGCTCTGGAGGCGATTTAGAGGGCCTGGGGCTCCCCACAATGGCAGGAGCACCGGTCCCTTTAAATCCCCACCCAAGCCTGGCTGCCAGAGCCCCAGGTCCCTTAAATCACTGCCACCGCTACCCTAGCCCTGCCACCGCTACCCTAGCCCTAGCCCTGCCTCTCTGGGGTAGCGGCAGCAGGGCTCCCGCAGTGATTTAAAGGGCCTGGAGCTCCACGGCGGCTGGAGCCCTGGGCCCTTTAATTCACCCCTGAGCCCCGGGGCTCCCAGCCGCCTCTGCAGCTGGTAGCTCTGGGGTGATTTAAAGGCCCTGGGGCTCCCAGCCACAGCCGGTGCCCCAGGGCCTTTAAATCTTGAAAGGCCACGCCTCTTCTGGTTGAGGCCACGCCCCGATCAGGACTCCGGCGTACCGGTAAGTCCTTTAAGTTACTTTCACCCCTGGGAGCATCAGCCCCTAAGAAGTATGTTTTCCTCAGTGTATGGAAGTTCAGATGGCACAGGATTTGTAAGTGCCACTGTGCTCCTCAAAGAAGAGTACAAAAGATTTGGAAAGGAGAGGCTATTCTTTCAGTTTGGAAATGTCAGTCAAATTGGAGACTAGGGAAGTGGTGTGGATTGCTGCATTAGGGTCCTATTCATAGGGAGAAATATCCCTAAAGTAGTGGGATTTGGTCTGTCAGCAGGCCTAGTGGTCTGGGCCTCTAACCTCAGTCTTGCTTTCAGTTCAATATGTCACAGACCCTCTGGATAAAGTTCCTTTTGGCCTGGCTTTTTTGCTATACCCCTTCCTCCTTTCCTTCTTGGAACCAGGAGTTGTGGCTCTGGGGAAGGGTAGAGGGACCCAAGCCCTCCTGTTCCGCCGGGTCCTGACCCAGAGTCCTGAGAGTATAGTGACATGGAATGGCCTGGATTCATCCAGCCCCTTGCTCGCTTTCCTTTGGGGCACTTCCTACCACACCCAGCGTCTCAGTTTGGAGTGTGGCCATAGTTGTGTTAAAGTGCTTGCTTCAAACCCTTACCGTCTAGGGCCTATGTCTATGACCCTCTGGTGCTCTAGCCCCTGCTTCTACCTCCCTCGGGGAGGGGGCAAGACCCCCTTGGTAGCAGTCTCTTCTCCTGCTGCTGCTGCAGAGCAGTGGTCATCCAGGAAATAGCTCCTCTCTTTTCTCTCCCCTGGGGCTGTTGAAACTACCTTTATACTGTGGTTTTCCCCGGGAGCATGCTCGGCAGTGCCTGAGGGGCAGAGCCATCTGGTCCTAGTACTGCTCCAGCCCTTCCCCTATCTCGGCCTTAGTGTGGGATCTGGCACCCCATCACAATCCCACGGATAGTTTCCAGTAGGATTTCTCTGTTGTGTTTTTTTAAACCACTGTATGATCTGTCCCTGGCTAATACCTAACAGACGGATGTGAACACATGCTGCATGGGCCAATGTGAATGCAGAGTTTATTTGCATAGAGAGTTCTGGTGGAGATGGACTTGCATGTAAGGGTCTTATGTTAATTCTGCATTTTGAAAATTATGTAAATACTTAAAGTTCATAACCACCCACACCTTTCTAGGCTAGGTAACTATGAACTTTCATGACCGTACTGTAGTACAAAGGATTAAGCTGTGAAGGTGACAGGTATTCATAAATATGTATCCTTGGAAAAGGGAACATTTTAGTGAGAATGGTTAGGCAATAAAAGAAGTTGGGAACTCACCATCACTAGCTATATTCAAAACCAGACTAGATGCCCAAATACACCTCTACCCCGATATAACGTGACCCAATATAACATGAATTTGGATATAACGTGGTAAAGCAGTGCTCCGGGGGGGAGGGGGAAGAGGGGCTATGCACTACGGTGGATCAAAGCAAGTTCAATATAACGTGGTTTCACTTATAACGCGGTAAGATTTTTGGCTCCCGAGGACAGCGTTATATCAGGGTAGAGGTGTAGTAACAATTACATCAATTATGCCACGATACTGGGTGGAGTGGGAAGGCTAGACTAGATAACCCACTAATCTATTCTTCCCTTTAGTCTCTCTCTCTCGCTTTTCCTTCTCTCAGTCATCGTAGTCCATTCTGGTGATATGTCTCTTTGCACATTTTCCAGGATCCAGTCACCAGTCCAGGGACTGAAGTAAATAATAAATAATAATAATTGGAGAGTTACCTATCTCCTAGAACTGGAAGGGACCTTCAAAAGTCATCGAGTCCAGCCCTCTGCCTTCACTAGCAGGACCAGGTACTGATTTTTCACGAGAACAGTTGATTATGATGATTCTTTTCTGGACTTGGACATCTGAGGCTCTGCTCATTAGCCAATCATCCAGGTAAGGAAAAAATTGGATGCCGAGGTAGTGTAAGTGGACCAATACCACCACCATTCATTTTATGCAGACACACTGAGCTGACAATAGGCAAAAGGGATGCTGGTAGTGGGTGTCTCCTGTTCTAAAGTGTGGCCTGGATGTATTCCCACATGGAAGTATGCATCTTGCAGTTGAAGGCAGCAATCTCCACTCTCCAGGGAAGTGATAGCAAAAGTTAGGATAACCATCTTGAACTTGATTTTCTTGATGAAGCAGTTCAATCTCCTGAGGTCTAAAATGGGACAAAGGCCACCAGATTTCTTGGGAATTAGAAAATAATGGCAATAGAATCCTCTCCCTCTGTGATGGCAAGGAACCTCCTCTATCGCTCCCAATTCCAGAAGAGACCATTCTTCTTGAAGCAATATGGCCTCGTGAGATAGGTCCATGACAAGAGATAGGGATGGTGGTTTGAGGAAAGGGAAACAGGTGAACTGGATAACATAGTTACAGAGCTGAACACCTATTTGTCTGCTGTTATGTCTTCCCAAGAGCTGTAAAATAATGGTAAATATGTGGCATAGGTGCTGAGATTGGTATACTGTTATTGAGCAAGCAGTCAAAATGACTGCTTAGAAGCTGTCAGTGTCTGGTAAGAAGGGCCTGATGCAGAGGAAGCTGTCTGGTGACATCAAGAAGGCCTGGATCATCTCTTAGCAAAGTCCTGGAATTTCTGTTGGAGATATGATCTATAGTAAGGCTGAAGTCTAAACTGTTTCCTCTTTGTGCTTGGAGTATAAACCCCTAGTGATAGCAAAAGTTGTCTGGAAGTTTTTCAAAGTATGCATAGCATCAGCAGTCCCCTGAGAGAATGGCTTAGACCCCTCAAACAGCAAGTCCTCGATTGTATTTTGCTGCTCCTCCAGAATTCCAGACATCTGGAGCCAAGACAAACGTCCCATGGCAATGGCAACAGCCATGGATCATGAGGCTGTATTAGCTCCATCAATAGCTGCCTGGATTGATGTTTTTGCTGTGAGGTGCCCATGATAAACAAGAGCCATAAACTGTTCCCTATACTTGTATGGCAGATTCTCTGCAAACTTGGCTCTTGCTGAAAAATGGACAAGAGAGCATTTGACGAGTGGCTGTGGAGTAAACTTTCCTGCCATGTATATCTAGTCTCTTGAGTCCCTTGTCTTTAGGAGTAGCTTTGGAATGAGATTGGTGGGAGCATGCACTGACAGCCTTGAACACCAATGAGTTGGGAACCTGGAGAGTGAAAAAATGATCCAAGTCTTTGAGAGGGATTTGATGTCTGTCAGCTCTTGTGGCTATAGGTGGTACAGGGTCCTGGCTCTGCCAGTTCTAGTAGGGCTTCATTAATGGGAAGAATAACCCTTCCTGGAGCAGGAGGCTGTAAATATTGAGGAGACAGTGAAGATTTTTGTGAATGAGCTCCACCTATACTCCTATAGAGGTGGCCACTGGCCTCATTAAGTTCTGGAAAAAGCTAACTCCTCTGGAGATGGAGAAGTGGACTGTGGGGTGACAGACTCATCTGGAGATAATGAAGACATATGTGCAGGGACATCCAGAGGTTCCTCCATTATGTCTCCCTTGTCCGTAGGGTCTAAAACAGTGGGAGGAGGGATGGTGGAAAGAACCTGCTCAGAGGTTTCTTGGACTAGAGAAAGGGACCTCCTTCTAGTAAGAGAATCTGATGGGGGTCTTGGAACAGGACATGACCAGTATGGCCTAAGGGAGGGGGGACTCCACAGTTGAAGTTACTCATGGTAGAGTGCACCACATAAGGGCTTCATTCTAGGAAGACCATTCTTAGAACCTGTGTCCATGTCATGATGTCTGGAAGGTGATCTGAAAAATTGGGATGGTTATATGTGCCTCTCAGGTTCAGTGTGTGAGGAGAAAATAGAGGATTCCTCAGGAAACGGAGGGGCTGTCCCTCTTGGAGGTCACAGCGGTCTTGATTTCGCAGACACCCAATAGATAATATGGGACGAGATGGTCAGAATGCCAATGAGGTAATTGGTGCTGGTGTGAGAGAATGAAGTACTGAAGTCAATTGCATTGATGACCCCAGTAGTGCTGACTGTGCTGGCAGAGCTGACTGTATCGGCAGTGTCAGTGGTGCTGACCACACTGGTAATATTGATTGCATCGATGGTGCCCATGAGCACAGATTGTACTGACCGAGCTGGTGGCGCAAATGGTGCTGGAAGTGCTGACAATGGTGATAGTGCTGGGGCCTATCACCCCTGCAGGACCAAACTTAGATGTCATTGCCAGACCCAAGTGCTGCAATAACGGAGAGTCTGGTAAAGGAAACACAGATGATCCCTCACAGACAGGAGTAGAAGGCCTCAAGACAGGTAGGTGCTCTATCATCAGCGCTTGCGATGAAGTGGGATGCATCACCTCTTTTATCAAGTAAATTTATAGGCGGAATAAATTGTCCCTCTGTCTAATGGGGAAGGAGCTACAAACTGGACATTTGTCCCTCACATGTTCTTCATCTAAGTAGATTAAGCAACTTCTGTGCTTGTTTGTGACCAGGCTAATGGCCCTGCACGTGGCAAACTGCTTGAAACCTGCAGATTTTTTCATAATATCTTTTACTAGACCAACTTCTGTTTGTGAAAGAGATGAGCTTTCAAGCTAGGCCAGTGTTTCTCAAACTGGGGTCGCCGCTTGTGTAGGGAAAGCCCCAGGTGGGCCGGGCCAGTTTGTTTACCTGCCCCGTCCACAGGTCCGGCCAATCGCAGCTCCCACTGGCCGCGGTTCGCTGCTCTGGGCCAATGGGGGCTGTTGGAAGTGGTCCAGGCCGAGGGACATACTGGCCACCGCTTCCAGCAGCTCCCATTGGCCTGCAGTGGTGAATCACGGCCAGTGGGAGCTGCGATTGGCTGGACCTGCGGATGGGGCAGGTAAACAAACGGGCCCAGCCTGCCAGGGGCTTTCCCTACACAAGCGGCGACCCCAGTTAGAGAAACACTGAGCTAGGCAGAGCTCTCCTTCAGGTTTGTAAAGCATTTTGGGGATACAGGTCTTATGAAAGACAAATTACAAAAATAAGGCCATGATTCAGGAAGCTACTTATGCATGTACTAAATTCTACCCCTTCTCTGGGCAACACATAATATGTGGAATGGATGAGATGTGAGCACATGGTTCAGTGCTGTCCTGAATAGGGATGCTTTCCTGACCTGGGGCTAACGTTGTACTGCTCTGGAAGCCATTGGGGAAGCAGTGGCAACAGAATGGATTGTATGAAATGGAGCTTAGTTGGGACACCTGTTTCTCTAAATGAGAGCCCTCAAAAGATGAATAATAATGAAGAATACAATTTTGTTCAGTAAAATTTGAATCAATCAATCAATCAGTCCTGGGCTCCTTTAGATGAATTAGCCCATAGAGTCAGAAATGCCAAAAAACCCACAAACCACAAGACAGCCATGATCCAAGCTTATCTGAGCTTTAACATTCCTTCCATTAGGTAATTTTCTAGTAATGTTGATTTAGCAGTTCCAATTTCATTCAAAGGAGTCTACACAATGTTAGAAGTTAAAGTCTTCATTTCAGGTTTGCTTTGCAATTCACTGTAGATCTTTCTACTCTAAGTCTGGTCCCAAATAACCAGTTATACATTTCTTATTAAAAATGTACAATGTTTCTGAAAATTGAAATAGTTTCCAAAATTGTCCCCCACTGATAATTCTGCATTTGATTGTCAAAAATGTTAATCTTTTCTCAGGCCTGAAATTATGAGCCAGCTTTCTTGGTCAAAGGCCATAATAATTTGAGGTCTTATTTTATAAACTCATTTCTGCAGAGTGATATCCTGATAGGAGCAAGAATAATAAATCACAAACATGTCCCCCAAGATTGCATTGTAAATGTCAAACTAGACAGGAAATTGTAATTAAAGAAAGGAAATTGCTACAAAGAAGCACTTGATTTTAAAATGAGCTAAGCACAGAATTTTCTAAGCATTTAATTATAGACCAATTTCAACTGACTGCTTTGCTTTTGCAGTCATATTTCTTATTATAACTCTTCTACATAATAACCAAATCTCTCTGCTTACACTGGTCAGAAGTATTACTACATAACACTGCATAAGCAGAAGGATTACTAACTTTACAGGAACTATAATCATGCTTTAGTATGATGGATAGAAATATCCAAATTTCACATCAGTGATTATCTAATTTTAAATCAGTGATTGAGCATATACCTGCTCTGAACACTATCTGCACCTTTTCTAAACTGGCTCTTAAACAAGTGCAAAGTGGTACTTATTGGTGCACCATTTCTGAAACATTTGCTCTGATCACCAACGCCTGGGCTAAGTCAATAATTCTGTGCCAGTCAGCTATGAAAATTCAGGACGGTATCCTCAGACACCAGAGGGAGTCCCTTTGCACCACTCTGGTGGGACAAATGGGACAGAGTGCTTCCTTATGAGGACTGTTGAACCTCTCTTTAATGTAGGGGGAATCCCTGGGTGGTATACAGCTGGCTCTGTGCCACTCACTCTTCCCCTGAGGCATAACAGGTGGAGAAGGAAAGATTTAGAGAATGGTGTGCTCTGGTAATCCTCAACCAGCAGAGTAATCACATAGGAGGTTGCTCTAGATAGAATAATTTCAAATAGTCTCAACGCTCCTAAGACCTACTATGGGCCCTTTTGCCCTTAGCCATCTCCAGAATCAAGAGATATTAAGGGTGGCTTAGACAGGGCCAGCTCCAGGCACCAGCGCAGCAAGCAGGTGCTTGGGGCAGCCAAGGGGAAGGGGCGGCAATTAGGCGGCGGGTCCCTCAGTCCCTCTCGGAGGGAAGGACCTGCCGCCGAATTGCTGCTGAAGAAGAAAGCGGCATGGTGGAACTGCCACCGATCACGATCGTGGCTTTTTTTTGTTTGTTTTTTGTTTTTGTTTTGTTTTATTTCCCGCCGCTTGGGGCGGCAAAAATCCTGGAACCGGCCCTGGGCTTAGAACTACCTTCCTCCTCACTTCACAGGCCCTGCTCTGAGCACAGCTGAGCCAGACTCAAGTATCAGGCTTTCAAATTGCCCTAACAGCTTTTTAAAATGTCTTACCTGTAGTGAGGTGATGGAGCTGTTTGCGACTGGACTAACATGGGAAGGAAAACTCCTAAGGAGGTTTTTTTACATAGCCTAAAAAGTTCACTCAGTGTAAAATAATACCCTGTATGTTCTTGATACATCAAGAAACAGATACAGAAACACTTTTCTACATCAATACTGAAGCTAGAGCTAATCAAGTTGTACCAGGTATTCATCAGGTTATAGCAAACTTCACTGGATTTGTCACAGTGCATACCTCCAACCAGCAGAGAACAAATCAAGATGCAGATATAATCCTTTGCACCCATGATCTGACTACAGCTGAAACATTATGCTGCTGTAGGCACTGCACAGAACGGGATAAAGTCTAGTCAATTGGCGGGTACTTTCCAACCAAGATATTGATCTGTTGCCTTGCAAATCAATATATCAATTTTTAATTCAACCACTCAAACATTTGGATGAGATAAATTAATAGAAGTATCCAGATCTTTCACTCATGCTTACATCAGCAGCAGGAAGGAAGAGTTGATACAATACTGCTAATTAAGCTATTTGGGTATAACTTGTGGGTAGAAGAAAAGAGCTATGGAGAGTGTTAGAGAAGAATGGAGTGGAAGATCATATAGAAAGTAGAATATTATTCTTTAAAGGGGAGTGGGCTAAGAGGCAGTGAATGGGTAATAAGAAAGAGGTGGCAAAGGGGAGCTGTGAAGAGTGGCAGAAAGCCTGAATTAGTCAGGTGTGAAGAGACAGATGCTAGAAGAAGGGAAACATATAAGTGGGGCTTGAGAAAGGTGAAGGAGAATGAGTAAGGTGCAATTCGAGATCCTACATTGATAGGAATATTGAGGAGAAGAACAAGGAGGCTGAGTAAGAAGTAGGGTTTTTGAGAGAGAAATTTCACATATGAGGGACAAGAAAGTGGAAGGGAAAAGGCACATAGCAGTAGTGGAGCTTGGGGTCAACAGAAGGTGCCTGGGAGAGAACAGGAGAATAGGCCTAACTCTGAGGGTTGCACTGGAATCAATTGCCTTGGGAGGTTGTGGCATTTCCATCACTGGAGGTTTTTAAGAACAGGTCAGACAAACATCTGTCGGAAATGGTCCAGTTATTACATAGTCCTGCCTTGAGTGATGGGGACTGGACTAAATGACCTCTCAAGGTCCCTTCCAGTCCTACACTTCTATGATTCTATGTCTAACTACAGCCCCATCCAGCATGGCTGAGCAGCTCTAGATACGACTGCATGATCAAGAAGGGTAGTGGCTCAAGCTGAACTGAGATGAAGAAGAATGGAGATGAGATCGCTCAATAGGTATTTAGCGCATGACAGTCATCATGCCTAATACAGCAGACACTTTTTCAGTGCTCCGAAAAGATTTTTTTCAGGTTTTTCTTTAAACAATTTTCTTGTCACCTCCCTGTCTCTTTCCTTCATGGTTGTGTCTTCACTGCAGAGTTCACTTGACTTACCTACACTTGAGCTGGCTGGCTGGAGTGGGTCTTTTACTCAGTGGTTCTAATCCAGTCTTTCTGCATGGTATTCTGATCCCCGTGTAGCTCAAGTGATATTTCGCAGTGTGCCTCCTGCCTCTCACTTGAGAGACTAACTCAAGTTGAAAGCATTGTCCCACATGAATTAAGGGGATCTGTATGTGGACAGGACTCGAGTCAACTTTGCAGTGAGGACAAGGCCAATGTCTTTCAAAGGCTCTTTACAACACCTTTGTTTTATCAGCTTTTATTGTTTAATTTTTTTGTACCTTTCTTTCCCTCCTGCCTTCCACAAATTGCTCATTTGCTGCTGGGTCACTATATGTAAGTCAACAAATCCTGTTATAATTCCTCCAGTGGTAATTGTTGCCAATGCTTTATTCAAGCAATTACTTGAATGTACCAGTTTACTCATGTCCTCTACACTGGTTAAAAAGTAGACTAAGTTTCTGTAAACATAAAGTAGAGTCAGGCTGTTTGCTTGGCTTTTAGAGAGGCAGGTTGGCCTTGTGGTCAAGTCACTGGCTAAGGAGCCAGGCAATCCAAGTTATGTTCCTGGCTTTGCAATAGACTTCCCCTATGATCTTGGGCAAGCCATTTAATCTCTGAGCTGCCTCAGTTACTAACCTGTAAAATGGGGATAATAATCCTTCTTGTCTCTTTAAATTGTAAGCTCTTAGGGGAGGGAATGTCTGTGTTTTTAAAGGGCCTAGCACAATAGGGTTTGACTGTAATACAAATACATAATAGGTTCAAAACTATTTACTAGAATTCCATTTGAGTTTTCCCTAGCATTTATTAAGTTGTGTTATGTTGTTTGTAATATTCTGTGAGACTGTCAACTGTTAATATTAGAGAGACACGGTGGGTGAGGTAATATCTTTTATCTTGACCAATTTCTGCAGGTGAGAGAGACAAGCTTTCAAGGTTACATAGAGCTCTTCTTCAGGTTGTTAATATTTTGAGTTACACCTTGATAGTAATTAAAAGCTTGAGAGTGAGACCTCTAGTGTTGACTGCATTGCATTGCAAAAGGAATTCAACTAGCTGTTACCTCAGTGCTTGCTGCTTGTCGCTGAGACTCAGGTTACTAGAGAAGTTTATTTGGATCATCATATCACTTGAAATATAAAAACAGCGTTGAGGACTTTGCAGTCTTGTGCAGTTGCTGATCTATGTATGTGTGCTCACAAGGGAAGGATCCTAAATTGGCTGGCAGACATCACAAACAAGCACAAGGAAACATTAGTACCAGCAGGTTGTTGTGAATAAGCAGAATCAAGTCAGCCACAGTAACATATAGAGTATAAAAAAGCAATAGTGTGTATTTAAAACCAATGTGACAGTAATATAGAGGAAAGGGAAGTACACTGCTTACTGTTATCACCATCTGTCTCTCTATGGTAATCCCCATCATTACAGCTGGTCCAAACGCAGCATTTCTGTTCCTGGGGAAATTCTGACATTTTAAAAAAACTTTCTCCCAAATTGAATCAACATTTTCTACAAATATCTGCAAAAAAATTAATTTTGAAAATACCAAAATTACCTTAGTGAAGCACTTTGATTAGACAAGGCTGAAAAGCTTCATTTCAAGTTTGTTTCGACTTTATGTTATATGAAAGCACTTCAACTTTATCAAAATGAAACATTTTAATTATTTTTCATTACAATTTTGACAAAGTAGATAGCATGAAACGTTCTGATTTCGTCAAATCAGCATTTTTTAAATAGACAACTGTTCTGTCAGAAACTTTTCAACCAGCTCTACCCCTCTTAATGGGATTTGCCTCCCACGTATTTAAAACTAGAAATAATTGTCTCTCACACTTTCTTCCTAGCTTGTAGTAAGCTTGGTTAGTTATCAGGGTCTTTGTATGTGTAATAGCTACCATCATGGTCGACACCAGGCATCTCTACAGCTAAAATTATTAGCTCAAGCTGTAGAGAATCAAGAGCCAAGCTCTCAAGTCAAGAACTGTAATAGACTCATATATTCTGTGGACTGGACGCAGAGCGTGATGAGTCATGCGGTGACCAGTGAGCGACTCAGGTGTAGGATTTATTGTGTGAAAGCTAAGTTGAAGAAGTTAGTTTTGTAGTTAGTTCTGAGAATAGCAAGATTCATGGCCATTTTTATCTCTACAGGAGTGGGTTCCAGCATCGAGGTCGGGCTAGAATATGTATTCTATCTCCTGTATTCACGAGCCTTCCCACTGGAGGATGCTTTGTTCTGGTGGAATGTAGCCACAGTTACAGAGGGAGAGGTGACCTCTCAGGCAGATTCACTGGGGAGCCACCATGAGGAGAGTAGAGCACCAAGATGATGTGTTAAAGGGAACCCGTGTTGCTAAGCAGATGGCCTGCTACATTCCATAAAAATAGGAGCTTTGTCAGAATGTAGCTTCATTCTGCATTGTGACAGAGTGCTGAGGCCTGACACTCTGACCACTGTACCCTCAATTAGCTTCCCCAATGATGGCTGATTGAGCAATTAGCTAATCAGAAGGAGAGGCTGGGGGAAGGTAAGGAATTAATTAGCCCTCAGGTGGCTAACCTGATAAAAACCAGGAAGGAAGCATTACAAAAGGGTTGGGGTGGCCACGGTGGTGGCCACCACTGCCACCCAGTCTGAAAGAGCTCCCAAGACAGAGAAATCTCTTTTCCTCCTAGAGCCGTGGTAAAGAGGGCCTGAAAGCTGTAGGGACTAAAACTTGTGATGCTGCACTGTACTAGTATTGGTGGAAGGGTTTGGAGTAAAATTGCCCTGTTACATCCATTATGAGTTACAATGCAGTGGCTCTCAATCTTTCCAGATGACTATATCCCTTTCAGAAGTCCAATTTGTCTTGTGTGCCCCCCTCCCCCCACAGATTTACCTCACTTTAAAACTACTTGTTTACAAAATCAGACCTCAAAACACAAAAAAGTGTCACAGCACACTATTACTGAAAAATTGCTTACGCTCTCATTTTTACCATATAATTACAAAATAAATCAATTGGAATACCAATATTGTACTTGCATTTCAGGGTATAATATATAGAGCAGTATAAATTCTGTATGAAATTTTAGTTTGTAGTGCTTTTTATGTAGCCTTTTTATGTAGCCTGTTGCAAAACTAGGCAAATATCTAGATGAGTTGATGTACCCCCGGAAGATGTCTGTGTATCCCCAGGGGTATGTGTACCCCTGGTTGAGAACCACTGAGTTACAACCATCAGGTATAGAGGTCACAAATGCATGGTCTGTATCTGATGAGAGAGCATCATCTTCAGGCCAGTCACAAATGGCAATTGGTTTTGGGGAGGGGATTGTTTTGTTTGTTTGTTTGTTTTGTTTTTGCTACCATGGCTATTTGAACATGCAATGGCAATGAAGTGTCCAAATGGATCACCAGGTTGCAGGCCAAATTAATAATGTGAGGACAGTTACTTTCAGTTTTGGGCATTGAGATAGAGGAAGCCAATTCTACAAAGTGCTTCTCTTTTCCTACAAACATCAGCTCTGTCTTGACTAGCTTCAGCTTTTGCATGTTACTGAGAATCCAAATGCAGAGTTCCATTAGACATGAAAAAACCCTGGGAAATGGTGGTATTGATGTTTGCCATAAACAGATATCAAGCAGGGTGTTGTTTGCATGCCCCTAGCATTTTAAAACTAAATAGAGACGAGATATGCAAACAAATAACAAAAGATAAAATTTTTCACTCAGAAATATCTAATTACAGAGCTCAAACTGATGGGTAATAAAAGTTATTTTAAGTTGTTTACATGCAGATTGCACTTTGGTTGCCGCAACTGCTGTCTGCAGCATAGTCTCCCTTAGACTGCACAGAATAATGCAACCTGGATCCATCCCACCTTGTGGCATGATATTGTCCAATTCTAAACCATCCAGTTGTAAGTCTTACATAGAGATTTGGGCTGGATTTCAGCCACAATGAACTTGGCTAATTACAAACCAGTTTCAGTGCTAACCTCCCCAGAATACAAGGAGGCTGAGCAAGAGGAGGAAGGGAAGCAGAAGAGAATTAATGAGGTAAGAAAGAAGCCCATCTCTTACTGCCGCTGCTTTCTGCAAGGAGTGGAGGGGAGCCAAGTTCATCTTGCAACACCTGTTCCAGACAGATAGAGAAGACAGGGCCATCCCAAAGCTCCCCACACAGCTGCCAGCACCCCTTGCAGTCAGAGGGGACAAAGAGAGGCCTTGCTGGCATGACAACCCTTCCTGCCCCTGCTCACAGACAGGTTATCAACAGGATGTGAACCCAGGACTTTCAGCACCAAAGCACAGACCTCTGTCACTTCATTGGAAGGAGTAAAGGTTAGCTGGCAGCAGAAGCCTTATTCTCTGTGTTCTAATCAATGGGAGGGTGTCACTGTATAAATGTGTTACATCATTACTTCTGAGCTGAGGAGGCAGCATCTTACTAGGCAAGCACCATCGCATAAGTGGAGTATTTTGTGATTGTAAACAAACATTTCACCATAAGAGTGGGCCACCATAGTCATGTCAATATATTTAAGAAGAGGCATGTCCTGCCCTATGTTGGGGTCCCCTCTCAGCACTAGCTGAAATGCATGCAGCTCATGTACAAAGTCATGATATCAGTTTCTGATTGTAGTTCCCTGGTGCATCACAGTGGGGTTTGCTATAGCGCTTAGTTACAGCTGCTTTTTAAAGAAATGCACAACACAATGTCAGACATAAGTTTTGTGCTGAATTTTATGGTATTGAGATAAGTTTCCCAATTAATATGGGAAAATTTTAACAAGTGTAGGACTCAGTGATAGCAATTGTGGCACAGCTTGGGGGAAGAAGGAAGGGGGGAAAGTGGCTTTATGATTCTCAGGGCAGCCTGGGGAGTCCTCCTTTACCTCTGTAGGGCACTCCAGTGGCACACACAGGACTGAGGACTTGTCTTCACTACCAGGGTAAATCAACCTAAGTTATGCTACTCCAGCTATGTGAATAACGTAGCTGGAGTCGACTTACTGTGGTGTCTTCACTGCACTGTGTCAACAGGAAATGCTCTCCGGTCAACTTTCCTTATTCTTCTCGGAGCGGTGGAGTACCGGAATAGACCGGAGAGTGCTCTGCTGTCGATTTAGCGGGTCTTCACTAGACCCACTAAATCAACACACACTGCATCGACTGCAGCAGCGTCGCTCCCCGGTAGTGAAGACAAGCCCATAGCAAGAGCCAGGACCTAGAGCTATGCAGGAACTGGAATTTCCATTCCACAGAGAATTTGCATTTCTGAAAAAATGTTCAGTCCAAGTTTGAATAAGAAGCTGGAAATTTGAAATTTTCCATGGAACAGAAGTTTTTGAAGCTGGGCAGACAGCAAGTCAGCCAGGCAGTTGGCCAGCCCGGGGAGCACTGCTGTCCGCTAGGGGATTCTGGGAAGCGTGGCAGCCTAGGAAGCCAGCAAGTTGGCCAGCTCTCTAGCCTGGATTGCACAGGGAGCCCTACAGCCCAACAGGCAGGCTGTTATGGATCAGGGAGTACAGCGCCCCCCCCCCATACACACACTCATCACTGGTTGGCAATTTTGCAGACAACAAGCCTGCCAGCCTAGTTTCCTCGGAAAAATGTGACAAAATTGACACATTGCTGCCGAATGTTTAGATTCCATTGAATCAGCGTTTTCCAATAGAAGGTTGTTTGACCAGCTCTACCAGGATCTACTCTCTTAGGCCCTGAATCCTGCAACCTGCTCTACTTTCATAACTGGCCACCCCTTGCAATTCTGCATTTCATTGTCAAAAGCTGTAATCTTTTCTTATACCTAAAATTACACGTCAGCTTTAAAAGTCTCAGTGAGGCTTCTTCGAAATATAGAGTTCTACCTGCCCAGAGCAGCTGGCAGGAGCAGTGCCTTCATTTTATTTGTCTCCAGTTTAATATATTTGGAACATTTATCATGCAAAAAGGAGTATCCTACTATATTTGGGAAAGAGGGGAGGACTGCATCCAGGCAACACTTGTATAGTGACTATGAGAGACATATGCATGAGCAGCAATGTGGATAAATACAAAATAATGCACACTGGAAAACATAATTGCAACTATACATACAAAATGATGGGATCTAAATTAACTGTTACCACTTAAGCCATAGATCTTGGAGCCACCATGAATAGGTCTCTGAAACATCTGCTCAATGTGCAGCGGCAGTCAAAAAAAGCTAAAAGAGTGCTAGGAACCATTAGAAAAGGGATAGTCAAGAAGACAAGACAGTAAATATTATGCCATTGTATAAATCCATAGTATGGCCGCACCTTGAATACAGCTTGCAGTTCTGGTCACCCCTTCTCAAAAAAGAGATATTAGAATTGGAAAAAGTACAGAGAAGGGCAACAAAAATGATTAAGGATATGGGACAGCTGCCATATGAGGACAGATTAAAAAGACTGGGACTGTTCAGCTTGGAAAAGGGACACCTAATGGGGGATGTGATAGAAGTCTATAACATCATGACTGGTGTGGAGAAAATGAATAAGGACGTGTTATTTATCCCTCCACATATCACAAACACTACGGGACACCCAATGAAATTAATAGACAGCAGATTTAAAACGATAAGAAAGTACTTCTTCCCACAATGCACTCTCAACCTGTGGAACTTGTTGCTGGGGTGTTGTGAAGGTCAAAAGTATTAAAAAAAAAGTGTTAAAAATAATTAGATAAGTTCATGGAGTATAGGTCCATCAATGGCTATTAGCCAAGATGGCCAGGGATGCAACTCCATGTTCAAGTGGTTGCATAAACTCTGACTACTAGAGGCTGGGAGTGGAAGACAGGAGATGGATCACTCAACAAGTGCCCTGTTCTGTTCAGTCCCTCTGAAGTGGCCTGGAGTTGGCCACTATTGGAAGACAGGATACTGGGCTAGATGGACCATTGGTTCGACCCAGTATGGCTGTTCTTATGCTCTAATGTTTATGTTCATTCTGTTTGTGCAATAGAAGGTTGTCATCTTTGCCACCATTGTTTATGCTCTAAGGAGAAAACAAAATGGTAGCTCTAAGTTTTTATGTGCCCCCATCAACCATATAGGCCCCATTTTCCCACGATTGGTAGATGTACCACTGAAGTCATCTGGCACAGTCAGGCCACAGAAGTTGATCCTGATCACAAAATCTTTCAGATGGTTAAAAAAAAATTCCAAATATTCACATCTAATCTACATACAAAATAAAACCCACCATGTCAGCGCCAGTAGCGTCCATATCACTGGACAAAATCCTGACAATTCCTACAATTAACAAACATGGAAAGTTACAGGTAGAAGAAAATCGACTGTGGGAAACAACCTTGAAAGGCGTGAAACAGAGAGAGTTTTTCCCCATGTTTTATTTCTCTTTTTTCCCCTTACTTCCTTCCCTACAATTGTATGCGTGATTGTTTGGTCAGTTTGTTCTTCTCTGAAACGGATTAGGTAATCCATGCTCCGAAACAAATTGAAAATGGAAAATAATATGTAAATATATAATGTGTAACTTAAAAAACAAGATATGTGTGTGTGTATGTGGGTGCTGGAATGAAAAAGCTACTCTGTTACTTGCTGGTAGAACAACATATCAACAACTGTTAGAGCTGACTTGAAGGTTAAATATGAGGAAGGAATCCAATTTCTCTTGTCTATTCAGCTCAGCGGTGTGTTAGATTGCGGCTGGAGTGTGCTTATGGAGTGTGGGATATGAAGTAGGCTAATCAATCCCTGCTGCTTCGTTCTCAGGTTCTTCTTCTATCAGGTCCCTGCCCTCAGGCAGCCTTCAGCTTTCCAAAAGCCAATTCCATACAAATAAAAATTGCGACCTGCAGCTAGAGGGTGAAGCTGAGTTTTCCCCTTGTGATTAATCTCTTCTTTGGTGGCTTTCAGGGGAAAAAAAAAAGAAAAGAAGAAAAAACATGCATGCTGCAGCCTTGCAAAAGAGTTTTCCTATTGAATGAGCCCAGTGCTCTGGAGCCAGCTTATCAAATGAAAGAATTCTTTTTTTTTTTTTTTAGCGGTGCCTCGTGTTGACATTGAGAAAATGAGCTATCAAACACTATGATTAAACTTCAGCTGCCATAATTGTCGTCCGAACAACTGCATGGTGGAACTGAAAAGCATTTTTTTTAAACCCAGCTCTATATGGTTCACCAGTAATACTCAGTTTAAAAGGTTGTTGCTGCTAGCAAGAGAAACAAGGCTTGAAATTAACTTTTTCCAATCCATAGACAAAATTAAACATAGGTATTTGAGTCACACAAACAACAGGTAAATCAGATGTGCTTTAAAATTTCATTTTAGTCATTTTGATTGCCATTTTGATTGGGGTATTAAAATATCTGAGTATTTCCTTGTTTCACTGCATTTGACTAGATGTGTCCTGCTTTTATATATCTTTAAGAGATAGGTGTGCAAGGAAGAGGAGGAGGCTTAAATCCTCATTTTGGAAAACAAAAACAAAAAGAAAGAAAAACCTAGGGATTAAAGATTTTATACAAGCAGAGGACGATCTAAAATGCAATTGCCATACTGTCTGCAATTATTACTCAGTGTCCTTGATGGCCTACGCTAATGCACTCATTCAGATAAGGCTGACATAGATGCAAAGTATTTGATATTAATTCTTGGCAACCATTTTATAAGTGTTCTCTAGAGATTGTGGTTCAGTAAAGAGGCAAAAAAAGTCCTTCAGGAAATGTGGCTAGAGGCATGATGGCTTGAAAATGCATCAGCACCTCCAATCACAGCAACCCTCTGGCCAAATGTGGTTCTTTGTGAAATGAGCTGTTGCACAATTAAATCCCTGCATAAGATTGTTTAAGGAATGCAAACGCTACAGACAAATGAGGGCACAGAAATCAAGAACAAAATAAGGAGAGCAAATTACTGAGGATCAAGTTGCATATTTTTTAAAAATTGGAATATTTTCCCACCTCTTTCCCAACCTTGCTTTACATTAACTCATTCATTCCTGGCAAACTAAAGCTGGTGTAATATAGTCATCATTCAGGGCCATCTCCTCATAAGGTGTAAATCAGTATGTTGATGAAGCTGCACCTATTGACACCAATGAGTGAATTTTGCCCGTCTCTTAAGAATAGCTTTGCTGTGAACATTATCCAGGCAATTGTAGTTACCACTAAACACCGCTAGGTGTCTATGAGGAATTTTAATGCTGTAGGATATTGCATTACAGTCTCATATCATAACATCTTCCCTTCAGAAGTCTATTTTTAATCTGTCTTCCCATCAAATTAATGTCCCTTTTTTAACCTATTTTTTTTCTGTTTTCCACTTACTTTACCTACCCAAGCAGGTGTTTTTGCTAAATGGATTATCTGATAAACTTTACACTCCATGAACATATGGAAATAAAATTTTTGAATTAACAATAATATTTCCATCGCTTTTAGCGCCTGTGAGCTTCACTTCCTTTCCCAGAGTAAAGCTTATAATGTCTAGAGATTGTCTAGGATATTCGGAGATCTAGGGGTATTCTTTATGAATGGATTTCTCTATTTAAGAACAAGAGTCATTGATTGAGATATTCGATTACTATTAGTGATTTCTAGGACAATGAGCCAGATCCTCCCTGGGACACATGGCTATATAGTTGGAATGGAGAAAAAGAAATTTTAGCTGCAAAATTATGCATGAGCCGGAAGATGCAATTATTAGGGTGTGAGACGGACAAGACCTGGAAGAGGTTAGCAGTTGGGCTGGAGAGGAAAGGACAAATTCAAGAGAAAGAGCTGACAATATTGGGCAGTAGGCTGGAGTCTGGGGCTTTTTGCATATACAAAACTAATAAGAAAACTCTTAAGCCTATTCCTTACTGAAACATATTACCTCCATCACACAGTCAATTCTAGATTTTATTTAACATTTTAATTCCTAGGATTCCTCCTGCATGCTTGGCTGTGCACACTGACTTATTATTGTAGGGTAGCTTATGCCTGCACTCACATGTTTATTACTGCAGGGTTACTCAAGCATGCTAGACTCCACTCAGTGCTAGGTTATTTTAGGATTTTTCTCCATGCATCGTGGCCGCTAGAAATTATTTGTTTATTAGAAGAAAGAACAAAGCTAGTTGTGTGTGAAACAATTATATGAACAAAGATAGTGTAAGCCAGATTTTGGATTGAGCCATTAAAGCACTTGGCAAAATATTATTGACTTATCATAAGCTTTGCAATAAGGGAATGACAAATATATAACCAATTAAGAAAATAGAGACTGACAATGCAATACTCTTAGCTTAAGGAAACCGAATAAAATATCACGGCTTGTTCAAAAAGCTTAATTTGAAATTTCAGAGTAAGTAGAGTGGTATAAACACATTCTTTCAGCAAGGTTGCAGGGGAACGATATGTTGAAATGTTGCTTCTGCGTAGAAGATTAAATTAACTTTTAAGCTGAATCTTTTATGAAAGGCCCTTTTCTTATTCTTTGTCTCCGTCACTTGAAAAATACTGCATTAAAGAATTTAGTCTTGTTGTTACTGTAATAAATTAAACATTTTCAAAGAGATGAGCCTAATAAGGTCACCTTTGGAAAAGGGCACAACGCTGATTTCCTTTACAGGAGATTTTATTGGGCGCCATTGCAAATGAATACCAGATAGGATCAGTGAGCTGGGGACACTCAGAAAATAGTCAAGAGGGTAAAAGGAGCTCCCCAACCTCTTGGTGTTTTGGAACTGTTCTTCACGCCACCAGGCTGCCATCCCCTTTCTCCGAGTCATAGACGTCTAGTGCTTTAACATGTGCACAAGTTTACAAAGTGACAAAAGTGGGTCAATTCACAGCTTAGGTTGACTCTGCTTTTTCAGCTCATATTGTTCAATTACCAGTCAAATTTCAAGTACAGAAGGGGAAAGCAAAAGAAAAAGGCAGCCGTGAGAAATATTGAGGGTCTAACATGGCAATCAAGGCTTGTCAGAGTGTAGGAAAGTCCTGTCTAGTCTATTTTATATAGGTTCTTATACCCGGCTCAACACTGTAGCATCTGAGCACCTTCCAGTGATTAATTAAGTGATTGACTAACAACTATTGCATGGGATTTTCCCTCTGTCTTCTCCTCATGTCTATGCCCTTTCCCACCCAGCCACATCTCCAACACTGGTAGCTAGGGGAGGGAATTAGGGTAACAGCTGCAATCCTAGCAGGCTCTGTGGTCAACTATGCTGGCTTATTGGCTGCTTTGCAACAGTTCCCAAGTGTCTGCAAGATGCCCATGGACTTCAGGGGGTTTTGGATCAGGCCCAGTGGCTGCAGTGCTGAATCTGGCCCTCCATTTTTGCTGTTTGACTTTGTGTCTTTTCCATGTAGTTATTTACAGTTCGAACTTTTAAAAATTAATTTCTACAATAAAAGCCATAGATAATTACATACCCATGATGCAAATGATTACCAGTGATTGAAAACCTTTTTCAAAGTATGAGTCCCTGATTCACTGCATATAATACAATGTAAGAGGATCCAAGCAGGAGATTATTCTGATGTGGAATAGAAAAAGAAAGTCACAATACAGGAGAGACAAAAGCAAACAAGGATGGGGTACTGACCACCCCCCGCTCCCCCCAAATATGTCTACATGTCACTTATAGGCTGATCAAAGCAGGGTAGGATTCTGCACCCAGAGGTGGGATGTAAAGACCTTTCTGGAATACTCTAAGAGTACTTCCACCTTCATCTGCATGTTTTTGGGCATCTCATTTAGTTACTAACCTCCCTACATTTCCTCCCTTCCAATGTACTCCCTGAGCTCATCTCCCCTATACTGTCCACATGAAAATCACCGTTAAAGACCCATTTCTGCCATGCTGCCTACACTGAATTATGTCCGTTTTGTTTTTTTTAAATCTTATTTTCTGCCTTTCACCAATCTCTGTGTTCAGGTGTGACTGTCCTTAGACTATGAGCTCCTTTTCTGGAATGACAAAAAATTAGCAGTACACTGTGGGTGTGACCATAAACAATTTAGCAACAACAAGTAACTCCAAGAAATATCCTGACTCTTCAGGGGGAAATACAGTAGGACTCCACACAGCCAAACTGCTATAGAGTGCAGTGGCTCACTTCAGTCAAGTAAAGGCCTGAAGTGTAGCTCACTTCAATCAAGATTCAGGGAAGAAGAGCTCAACCCAACTCTCCCCCAGATCTCTAATACTTTTTCAGTCCTCATCCTGGAGATCCTTCCTCCCTGACTCTCACTGTCAAACCCACCCCCCTCTTTCATAGTATTAATCATTCCCCATGCTGGCCCAATCTTGTTACCCCAACAAATGTCTTCATTCAAAGCACCATTAGTTTTCTCTAGCCAGTGGGAAAAGGTTTAACCCACATCCCAGCCAGCCTCTGGGTGGGTTATCATAGAATATCAGGGTTGGAAGGGACCTCAGGAGGTCATCTAGTCCAACCCACAACTCAAAGCAGGACCAATCCCCAGACACATATTTGCCCCAGATCCCTAAATGGCCCCCTCAAGAATTGAACTCATAACCCTGAGTTTAGCAGGCCAATGCTAAAACCACTGAGTTATATCTCTCTCCCCCTATACACCTCCCCTGTATACACCTCCATCACAGTGCCAGGCAACATTCTCCTTATCATTATGTAACAGAGGAATTAAGCAGGAATTAATCAAGGACGGCTTCATTCTGTTCAGAAAAGCTGAGGCCAAGTACCCGCATTCGATGTTAGAGTTCCAGAAAGCACACAATCAGTGGTACATGCAAAAAATGTGGAATAAAATGGATAATGTGTGCTCATAATGTCAGTGTATAATACTTGCTGTCACCCAGGATCTTATGGAGCTTGGCAAAGGGTTAGTAACTGACGGGCACATTATTCACACAGGTGTTTTTCCACATATGCAAGAGAAATTACGACGATGCTGACAGTGAGAACCTGATGGACAATTGCTTTGTTTGATTCAGTGATGTTTACTCTGAGTTTTGGGGCTGAATTGTGATTCCCTTAGGAGTGGCGCTGGAACCCCTTTTAATAGTGGGGGTGCTGAAAGCCAACTCCTTTACCCCTGTCTGTGCCCCCCCCCCACCAGCTGGGGCCAGGAGCAGTGCTGTCTCTGGGAGAGGGGAACCCAGACAGGGGTAAGGGGGCAAAGGCTGGGGGCGGGCAAGGGCCAGGAGTGGACCCAGGGGCACGGGGCCCACAGCCGGGACCCAGCATGCAGAGCAGAGTCCCAGGAGTGGAGGGCATGTGCGGGGCCCCAGGCATGGGGCCAGTGGCCAGGGAGTGAGGCCAGCACACCAAGAGTTGAGCCCCGGGCGTGGGACCGAGAGTGAGGCCCAGGCATGGGGCCGGGAGCAGGAGCCGGGAGCGGGGCCCTGGGGCGGAGCCCCAGGCATGGGGCCAGTGCCTGGGGAGCAGGGCCAGTGGCCAAGCCCCAGGTTAGGGAGTGGAGACCTGGGCACGGGACCAGCGGCCCCATGTAAAATCTAGGGGTGCTGCAGCACCCCTAGCTCCCACGCCTAAGTCCCCAAGTCCATTGACTTCAGTGGGGTTTCTCCCACTTGCATCAGGAGATATTAACTGGTACGTTCTTCCTTATAGTACTAATAGCTTATCAACCAAAGGCTTATTGGGCACTTGTTCTAAGTGGAGATGGTAGTGCCATCTATAGTTAAGCATGTCTCAACTCTGGCAAAGATGGCAGAACCATCCTTAAGGCTATGTCTACACTGTACACTTCTTGTTGCGTAGCTACATGCTGCAGTGAAAAGCAGCCTGCGTCCACACTGTGGGGGTGTATAGCTACACGTGTCAGTGAAAGGCTCTCTCGTGAGGGAGGCAGCGGGGAAAAGGCTCGGGCAGTATAGCAGTACAAGTGGGCGAGGCAGAGCTCTATATGCACAAGATTCAGGCGTGTCCTTACTCTATTCGCCGAAGCAGCACTCACCATCTACACTGCTATTTATACCTGTGGTGAGGGAGCACGTAGGGTATGTTCTTTACACACTGCCAAAAGGAATGTGCAGTTTACACAGCACACATTAAAGATGAGGAGGGAATTCAGCCTCCAGGCACGGTTGTTGATTTCTTTGCTGGAGATGCCAAATGTGATGGTGGATATCTGTCCACTAGAAACTTATCTGCTGGCTCTGCCTGTTTTCATCAGGCCATCAGACAGCCATAAGATGGAAACAATTATTGAACACGCCTAACCTGGGCTGAATTTGAACCACTAATTTAGAGGTAAAAGGGTTCTGCAGTTTACTACCCGTCCCATCAGACATCAGTTCCTTCTAATCTGGCTTTTATTGAGTAGACTCTCCACATGTCTTACTTTGGGAGGATGGCTTTTGCATGGCCACTCCCCTAACTAAACGTGGTCAGTCTCCGAGTGTAAGCTACTTATACCACCTCCTAGGAAAGAGACTGAGCATTGATGACTTAAATTTGTTGTCTTTTTCTTAGTCCATAGCTTGCATTTAACATATTGAATTTTCACAGGGAACCATCACCAATCAGTGCCATAAAGTCAATAGTTACTGTGATGGGATCCCCTGGGGTGCAGCCTGGGACTGTGGGACCACTGTGCCCCCTTGACTCTCTCCAGGCTGGGCTGTCTCTCACAATGTGACCAGCAGAAAGCCCCTCCAGGCGCTGTGATCACTCAGCACAACAGCATGTGGAGCCCCATACACAGCTATGTTGCATGAATACTCCCAGAGCCACTCATGAATCACACAGAGAAAGGCACAAGCCAAATCAGCTCCCAGTACTGTACCTCATGCATATACCATCTAACATATTAATTGGTTCACCACCTCAACAGTGGAAAGTGGACATACACCAGCCTTTGTCAAACCTGAGCAGATTTGCCCCCACACTTCATACCAACTCACTGGTAAAGATAAAGCGTTAAACAAATTTAATGACAATAAAAGAGATTTTAAGTCATATTAAGTGATAGGCAAAAAGTCAGAGTTAGTTACCAAAAGAAATAAAATATAAGAATGCAGTGTAAACTCTTAACCCTATTAGACCGGGCAGCAACTAGATTAAGCAGTTTTATTCACCTGACTGGATATTGCAGTCCTTAATATACAGGCTTGTTCCTTAAACCTAGGCCAGTCTCCTCTGTTGGAGTCTTGTCTTCTTCTCAGTGTCTTAGTTGCTTGCCGCGTAGGTGGGGGCAGGAGAAGGGCCCAGTGTGTGGCCACTCTGTCTGTTTTATACCCTCAGCCCATGTGCTTGGAAAACACAAGTCCAGGCATGTTTGGGGGCATTGCTGAGTCTCCCAGTAAGGTTGAGCAATTCCCCTGGTGTGGCCTCATTCCGGTGAGTATTGCATTGTAGCTCCCTTTCTGAACAACGGCTGTTGATGGGTTGTTTCACACCCTGCCTGGGCATTGGGTACTTTCCTTGCTGTTGCCTCTGGGGAGCTAATATCTGGTTTATTCCCCAACTTACAGCATGTTTTAGTGACAACATATAACACAATTCTCATAACTTCATATGCATTAAGGATATACATATATGGATCGAGAAATGACTTTCAACAGATCATAACCTTTCCCCTGTCCAAACAAAAACCAATAGCTTTCACCAAGTCTCCTTGAGCTAAACAGCTGTTTTCCCCTCAGTACAGAGCTAGCTAGCACACCCATCTAGGAGGTGCTATAGTGCGATCCAGCCTTCTCTCCACTACAAGCATCAGCCCTAGCACTCCGAGTTGAGGGCAGTAACTTATACTCAATACTAGGGTGACCAGACAGCAAGTGTGAAAAATCGGGACAGGCAGTGGGGGGTAATATATAAGCGCCTATATAAGACAAAGCCCCAAATATCAGGACTGTCCCTATAAAATCAGGACATCTGGTCACCCTACTCAAGACTGCCCTGCTCCACTGCTTCTCAGGGCCACTTCCTGTCATGCCTGTTGCTAGCCAAGTTTGGGTTTTTCTGTAACTCATCTCTGACTTCTTTCACACATCCTTCCTAGACTCCTTCACCAGCTCCCTCTCAGCCACTGCTTCCAACTATCCTTCCCTAGTTCCCTGAAAAGCCTCACAGCAGGGCACTAATTCCTTATCAGTTCTCCCCCCTACTGATGGTTGGCTGCCTCTTTCCCATCAGGTCAAGCTTTCAATCACCCTCCCAGTCACATGATCTGGAGGGACAAATCTAGACATAAGTCAGAGCTGGGATATGAACCCCTTAAAGGTCCAGGTTGCCCTCTGACAGAGACTAGTTGTGAAGGAAAGTACCATTCAGCATGATGGAGGTGGTCTGTAAATCGGTCATCAGTAAATTATTAATTGCATATTATTTGCTCAGCACTAATGATCACCAAAAATGAAAATAAATTGTCATCTCTATTATTTTTAGGTGGGAGTACTTTCCTGATTTTGTGAAAATGTTCCCACTTCTTAATTTATTTAATTTATTCTTGAGTTCATCTTCAGGGAGGCAAAAAGCACAATTTTCTAAAGCATTTCATTATTAATTATTATTATATAAAATAAGCAGTGGTATTATTAGAGATAGTGATTACCTTGTGATTCTATCTGGAGACATTTTAATTATTTTTGTATGAGACTGCCACTCTGACAGGGTTATGTAAATTCCCTTTATTGTGGAGCTGCCCAGCATAATGACTACTTCAAGCCCGCAGAAAAGCAGACTGGATTCTAAACATATTCACTATCCACATACACACACACCTACAAAGGAATGTGAACAGCTTTTTACTTTGGATCAGATCTTTAGCTGGTATAAAGCAGCATAGGTCCATTGACTATAAGTTTCAGTTAGATTTGAAAACAAAAGGCTGGCTCCGGCCTACTGGCTAGACTGGAATTATGCTGATTTTCGCTAGTGGAGGTTGTGGCTCTTTGTTTTTAAACATACCTGAAACTTTCCAGGAAATATTTTCCTTTTCCTTTATCTTTATTTTTTCAAGGGATAAAATTGGGTCTTCAAACAAGGAACATATTTCCTTAAACACAAGAGTTGCAGGAAATGTGATTTAATGTAACGATATTAGAGATAGACATACAGATAAAAAAATAAAAAATGCTTGAGTGGAATTTAAGATAAATACATTAATTAAGATATAGTTAACATAATAATCTAAAATTTCCTGGAAACTTAATGAGTTTGGAGCCAATAAAGCTTCACTGAGGACAGGAGGCATAATCAGAATCAGAGCTGACACATAGCTCAAAATCATTTCAATTATCTCCTTCACTTACATTAGACAGAAAAATAGTAAACAGTCGATGGGGTATGAGAAGCCTAGACAGCCAGCGTCAATGGGCAATAGACAAAGACTAGGTCATACAGTATAGTGAAGAGAGAGCTTGAGGTTTGACCTTTGGAATTGAAATATAGACATTTTAAGCTCCAGTGGAATGTATCTGAATGGCCTTTTTTGATTTAAATACATAAAAGATCAGGAGGAGGTCACATTTGGCTTTGGGTTCATCAGAGCAGAACAGATCACAGCCCCTTCTTTATTCATCCTCATTTTGAAAAAAGGATCTCAAACTCTTCTGGCATGGCATAAATATTCATTCTAGAAGATCAGATCTTCAGATGGTGTAAAGTGATGTACTGCCACTGAAGTCAACGGAGCTGGACTGATTTACACCAGCAAAGGATCTTGCCCTCTAGCTCATATTCTGCTTCTACTACAGATATAGAAATGGTACTTTTGAAACTTCTTGTGCTGATGCTTTTTTCCTGAGGATTACACCAACAATGTTTTCAGCAATGACCCAAGCTAACATTTGAGAAGTGTAATTACAGACTAATTCCACTTGCCTTTGAAAGGTAGGGCAGGAGGTACACTATAAAGGTCAGTAGTGAATTAATATGACAGTGTTATAGTTTACCACTTTTTTATGTGTGTCTCCTTCAACCCCCGGTTTTGTCTTTTTCAGTATTTCTGCAGTTCCTTTTAGAAAGGAAAGAACTTTTCTGCTTCCTTGACAAACTTCTTCAGAAATGAAGAAAAAAATTAGGTGACTTGCTGACTGATCCCTGATACTGTGTTCCTGACTTCTTACTGCTTTAAGGTTGTGTCTGTTGGTGGATAGTGAAAGTGGTTCTCTTTTTTTGAGAGACTAAAAACTATTTAAAGGGATAAAATATCAGCCCCAAGGAGTCTGGATACCCGCTGATGTAATAACAGGGACAGTGAACAGGAGTTTTTCCTGTTTGCTTCCACACATTTTCAGCATACATGTTAATTTTCATAGAATCATGGAAAAAAACCTATTAGGTCACCCAGTCCATCTTCCCAATTATTTTGAATTCTCTAGTCTTTTGTCCATTTGGATGTCTTAATTTCTGTCTCCTAACATAAAAGAAAATGAACATCAACCAGTCCTTACTTCTCTATATTTACCAAGGAGGGGAACCTAGTTTTTGTCTTTAATATGCTTATCCTTAATGAACACTTTAGACACAGATTCCAAATTATGTATTCATTGGAAAGATTAACTCTGATTAACAAATACATGCTAAAGAGCTCTGTTTAATTGGATTTTTGTAAGTAGCTAAATGTGGATGCTTAGTGCAGCATATTGTATGTGCAAAATCCAAAAAACTTACAATTTTTAAACATTTCGCAGGAAACAGACTCTGTGCAGCTGACCTATCTTTCCTGGTGATGTACCTGCATTTTCCCCTGCATTTACAGTTTCCATGATCTAGTTTTAATAATGGTTAAAGTTATCTGTCTAATCAGACTAATTAGCACTGGTGAACAGAGACATAATCATAATAGAATGCAAATGCCAGTTTTACAAAACGAAAACGCCATATGTGCAGTAATTAGTGAACCACAGGCACTTTTTATAAATCATATTTATTAGTTTGTAAACAAATCAAGGCCTAAATGAAATAAAAGATACCATTAACACCACCAGTGCGCAAATAGATTCGGTGACTAGTCTTTCCCAGGTACATTTTATTGTGACTTGGATAATACACTTTAGATATATAAATAGATAAGCACCCCACTTCTTCTGAGTTTTTCTGGAGATGCTGGGGGTTTGATTGAGTTTGTGGGTGTCATTCTTTTGAAGCCACAGGATGGATATATTAGCTGATTTAGTGAAGCTGCATTTTGATCATATGGACTGTTCTTGTCTAGAGACCAGATGGTCATAAATTAGGCTATGTGGGTTGTGTCCATGATGAAAAATGTACTATTGATAAGAACACTAATGACATTTCACAGCAGACTAAGACTCACCGGAAACTTAACATGGATTGTATTTTCATATATAAATGATTCTATACTGCAAAGTGTGACGATGGCATCAAAACAGAAAATTACTAGACTATGAGATCCTCAGCTTGGCTTTTGAATCCAATTCTTCCTCTTCACTGATATTTCTCAGTTACTTCTTAAATGGAGCCCAGAAGACAACACAATGATATTTTTGCATGTTGTAAATTCCCCTAAAAAACCCTCAAGCTAGAACAGCTTCAATTACATGTTGATCACTTCCTCCTTCCTTATTACGGTGCTCACTATCTTATTGATAAAACCCTTCCAGTAGGGACACCTTTTCAGCTAGCCTCAGATCAGCCTGCAAAATTGCATTTGAACATACATGTGCTTATTTTCCATGCCAGGCATACAACTATCATGTGCAATTCTGAAGGCCAGGGTTGAAAATCTGACCCATAACAGATGCACTGGTGAGGAAGGCTCAATTAATATGAAAAAGGTTTGTGATATTACACATGTATTATCACCACGTGCCAGATCACAGTCCTCTACAGCCATTTTGCCTCCCGCAGGAAACAGTGGCAACAGGAAAATGATGCACATCAATGCCTTTTGGGACACAAAGTTGCTTCTTGCCTCTGGCTTTTAGAGTACTCCGAAGGTTGGGTCCTTTTCTCCACACTATACATTTTGGCTTTGTTAATGCCATGCTGTCCAACCTCAGATCCCCCGAGCAAGGGCTGGCTTTCCACTCTAGTGTTTAAGCTGGTATTCTGTTGTGAAGCAGAGAGGTACCTGACCCATGATGCTGGCAGATGAAATCAGATTAAAAATATGAATTTTCCCAAGGTTTGTGGAGGTTCAGTTCCAAAGTCCTGGTTTGAGCCCATCCTTGTTTTAAGTTGATTGTTAAACTCTGTGAGGTAATGTTTGTAAATGGTGGTATGTACATTTTTATTGAATTGTACAAGGGTGCAGGTATTGTATATGCCTAAATCCCTACAATTCAAGCTGAGAGTATATCACAAATCAGGAAAGCATAAATCATAGAGCAACTTTTCAGTGAGTGGTAAATCATAGTATTCCCTTTAGTGTTCATTCTGAAAACATTAATTAGAGTGTGTATTTAATGTGACTCTCCTGTAATTTGTACATGCGTAGCTCAACCTAATCTCACCCGCACCCACCCCAGCAATTCCAATGTACACCGTAGCAGTCAATTAATTATAATTGTGCAGCGGTGCCTCGCCACTCTGCTTTCAGTCTGGTTTATCTTTATTTTAGACTAAAGAAAACAACAAAGAACAAATATTCCATTAGAGAAAGAAAGCAGAATGTCCTTCACTCTGCAAGTCCCATCTTGAATCCTGCACGGGCCTGCCCGCCCCGGAGCAGAGACAAGGTGGCAGCCATCTTACGTTTAAAAATGTAGTGCAGAGAAAACAGAACATTACATGTAAGTGGTGTCTGTAATTAAGTTTGATTCAATTGTGTATGTGTGTGTTGTCGCCTCTGCACCTCTTCGAACTGGACAGGAAGAGGAATTACACAAATGCAGAAATAAAGAATGTTCTTGTTAAGTCCTTGGGGCAGCCGGTGTAGGAAACAATCACTTGAGGCCAGAGAGCAGACAGCTAACCAAAATCTCCATTTTATTTACAGATACAGAGAGCTCACTCAACCGGTTGAAACCGGCTGAGCTATCCCTTAATAGTCTAACTCAGTTGCCATAGTGACAAAACCCATGACAACCAAATACACAACATATTCCTCCCCCCCTAATAAGAACATCCCCTAAATAAAACACACACTAAACTAGAGAAGGAGGGTAGACTGCCTCCATTCCCGGCTAAACCCTGGGGATTATTTTGCCCCATAACCGTGGGTTCGCCCTAACTAAAGATCCAGCCGATGAGGAGGCCTTCTGTCTCTAGGTGGATTACGGCGAACTTCTGGTGTTGTTGCACCCGAAAGTACTAGGGGCTCAGGGTCCGCAGCACGAATAGGTGAGGAGGTGGTATCAGCTCGTGCTGGGCAAAGGGGTATCTCAGCTGCCGGCAGTAATGGAGGAGAACAGTCAGGAACAGGTGACTCATGATTCGGTGTCTCACCAGGAGGGGTGAAGTCAGACCCCTCAACTGCAGATGGGTCCTGAAGACTGGCATGACCTGGCAACAGCTGATCTACATGTCGCCGCCAGGTAAGATTCTCTGCAGTCCGGACTGTATAGGAAACAGGTCCTGTTTGAGTGATGACTGTGGCCGGGACCCATTTAGCTCTGGAAGTATAATTCCGAGCCAAAACTGGCTGTCCTGGGCTAAAGGTTCGGTCTTTTGCTCTGGGTGCCCGTCTGATGACTTGATATTGCTGCTGATGTTGCACAGTTTGTCTGGGTTCAGAAGGTTTCAGCAGATCAAAGCAAGTGCGCAGCTGTCGTCCCATCATTAGAAAGGCTGGGGAAACCTGGGTCGTAGCATGAGGTGTGTTTCTATAGGAAAGTAAGAAGGTATCCAGACGCTTTTGAATGGAGTGTTGTCCCTTTGCTGATTTCAAAGCGTTTTTCATTGTCTGCACAAATCTTTCAGCTAATCCATTGGTGGACGGATGATATGGTGCTGACGTGATGTGGTGTATCCCATTTGCCTTCATAAAATTTTGAAACTCCTGAGAGACGAACTGCGGTCCATTGTCGCTCACAAGTTGTTCTGGCAGACCAAAACGACTAAAGAGTCCTCGTAGTTTTTGGATAGTACTCTCTGCAGTAGTGGACTGCATTATAGAGACTTCTGGCCATTTAGAATGGGCATCTACTGCCACCAAGAACATGCTTCCTTCAAGGGGGCCAGCAAAGTCCATGTGAATACGTTGCCATGGGTTTTCAGGCCAGTCCCATGGGTGTAGGGGTGCCCACTGGGGTGCATTTCTTACACCCTGACATGACATACAAGCTTTTGCCTTCTCTTCAATAGCACCGTCCAATCTAGGCCACCAAAAATAGCTTCGTGCAATTTCCTTCATGCGCACTATTCCACAGTGACCGGAATGTAGCTGTTCTAACATCTGTGATCTCAGGGGTGGTGGAATAATGACACGCCTCCCCCACAACAAACAACCAGATTGGACCGATAACTCCGTCCGCCTGGACATGTAGGGAACAAGGTCGGGTGAGACCGGAGAGGTTTGTCGAGATTTTCCATGCATCACCAGGTCCATAACTTGGGATAATACTGGGTCAACGCGGGTTGCCTTCTTTATCTGAGTAGCAGTGATGGGTGTATTCTCTACCTGTTCAAAGTAGAAGATTTCCTTTTGGGCACTATCTTGAGAGGCCATCTGCATTGCCGTGCAGAGTGGATTTCCGATATTTGATTTCATATGTGTGTGCAGAAAGTATCAATGCCCAACGTTGCATACGACTAGCAGCTAATGGGGGAATGCCTGTGTAGGGTCCAAAAATTGATGTCAGAGGTCGATGGTCTGTAAGAAGAGTAAACTTTCGCCCAAACAGGTACTGATGAAACTTCCTAATTCCAAAAACAATTCCTAATGCCTCACGTTCGATTTGGGCGTAGTTAGTTTCTGCTTTGCTTAGAGTGCGTGAAGCAAAAGCAATAGGTCTTTCTTCTCCCGAAGGCATAATGTGTGACACGACCGCTCCCACTCCATAAGGGGAAGCATCGCAGGCCAATTGCAGGGGTAAGGATGGATCAAAGTGCGTTAGAACTTCAGAATTTAACAATGCATCCTTAGCTTTGTTAAATGCAACATCACAGGCTTCAGTCCACTTCCAGGCCTTGTTCTGCCCAAGGAGCTCATGAAGTGGTTTTAGCAGTGTGGCTAACTGTGAGATGAACTTTCCATAATAGTTCAGTAGTCCTAGAAATGAGCGCAGCTGGCTTACATTTCGAGGTGGGGGAGCCTCCACAATAGCTTTAACTTTTGCAGGGGCCTTATGAAGACCTGCAGAATCGATGATGTGTCCCAAATATTCAACAGAGGGCTTGAAGAATTCACACTTGTCTTTGCGAACTCGTAGGCCATACTCTTCCAGTCTTTGTAGGGTAGCCTCTAAATTCTTTAAGTGATCCTCTTCATTTCTTCCAGTGACCAGGATATCATCCAGATAGCACTGAACTCCTGACAAGCCACACAAGATCTGGTCCATAGCCCTCTGGAACAGGGCGGGAGCCGATGTGATTCCGAAGGGTAGGCGACAGTATCGATAAAGCCCCTTATGAGTCACAATAGTCAACAGCTCTTGGGACTTTTCATCGACGTGCATCTGTAAATATGCTTGACTCAGATCAATCTTACTGAACTTTTGTCCCCCAGCCAGGCCTGCGAAGAGGTCATCGATGCGGGGAAGCGGGTATTGCTCTGCACACAACACTGGGTTGACAGTGACTTTAAAATCACCGCAAATCCGGAGAGAGCCATCTTTCTTCACTATTGGAACGATAGGAGTGGCCCATGAGCTATGGGTAACTGGTATTAGGACTCCATTGCTGACCAGGCGCTCCAGGTCTGCTTCAACTTTTGGCCTGATGGCATATGGCACAGTTTGGGCTTTCAGATATTTTGGTGGACTGCCAGGTTTAATGTTCAATGTCACAGTGATTCCCTTCATACTTCCCAAATCATCTCCAAAAACAGCAGCATGTTTCCTTAGTATAGGGGTTAGACTGGTTTCTTCTTTAGTCATCCGGTGCACTTCTGCCCAGGTCAGCTGAATCTTCCCAAGCCAAGACCTACCCATTAAGGCTGGGTAGTTACCTCTCACCACAAACAGTGGCAATTTAGCCGTCTGTCCATTGAGCTCCACCTTAACATCAATAGTGCCCAACATGGGCACAGCTTCACCTGTATACGTCTTCAGAACAGTTTTTGTTGCCTTAAGCGGAAGATGCTGTAGCTTTTCCTTATACACAGTCTCAGGAACCAGCGAGACAGCTGCACCGGTGTCTAGTTCCATGCGTATAGGTTTGCCCTGCAATAAGGGGGTTACCCAGTATTCATGTGAGCCCGCTGCCAAAGACAAAACATGCAGTGGCACTTCCTCTTGTGAGGAGGTGTCACCTTGATCATCCTGGGTCTGCTCTAGGGTATGCAAGGTTCCTCTTTTTGTCGGCCAGACCACAGGCCTCTTTTTCTTTTGTTTACAGGCATACTCAATGTGTCCCTTTTTGCCACAGTGTCGACACACGAGGTCCTTACACCAGCATTCTGATGCCTGGTGACCCAGCTTACCACAGCGGTAACATTCTTGACTCTGCACCAGTTTGTGGGTCAGTTCTTGTGACACTTTTTGCACCCTAGGGGATGCACCGATGTATTGTGCCTCCCTTGTAGCCAGTTCCATGGAGACAGCAATATCAACAGCCTTCTGTAATGTAAGCTGAGCCTCTGTCAGTAGGCGCTTCCGTATAGCTTCACTGCAGAGGCCACACACTAACCTGTCACGCAGGGCATCATTTAACATCTCTTTAAATTCACAGTGTTCTGCTAGCTTTTTTAAAATGGCTACAAATTGTACAACTGTTTCATCTTCCTTTTGGTCTCTTTTGTGGAACCTATATCTTTCAGCAATTACCAGTGGTTTTGGGGAGAAATGAGACCCCAGGATTTCCACAATGTCACTGTAAGATTTAGTCTCAGGCTTAACAGGGTGTAGTAAGCTGCGTAGCAGAGAGTAGGTTTTAGCCCCTACAACAGTTAAGAATATTGGCACCTTCTTCGCTTCTGTAATGTCATTTGCAATACCAAAAAGCTCAAAACGCTCAGTATACACATGCCACTGCTCTGTATTCTCATCAAAAGGCTCCAGGGCCCTGGTCAGAGTAGCCATGATTTTTAGTTTCACTTTCACAGTCAGTGCAAACAAGCAGCTTTTTTTCTTTGTTTGGTCTTTACCTTGACTTCTACTTCCTTCTGTTACTGGAGCAGCACCAGGATCCCACCCTCGTCGCCAGTGTTAAGTCCTTGGGGCAGCCGGTGTAGGAAACAATCACTTGAGGCCAGAGAGCAGACAGCTAACCAAAACCTCCATTTTATTTACAGATACAGAGAGCTCACTCAACCGGTTGAAACCGGCTGAGCTATCCCTTAATAGTCTAACTCAGTTGCCATAGTGACAAAACCCATGACAACCAAATACACAACAGTTCTTATTGTATGTTTGGCTTGGCCAACACCAAGCCGTAACAGCAATGTTATGAGACAGGCCAAATAGTTCAAATGAATTCATGTAAGCCTCTGAATGCTTGTGTGTTTTTCCAGATGAGGTCTTGCCAACCCCAATTGTTCAAAAATGATGAGTTAAGCCCCACCAAAATCACAAGATTGGTTAAAAACCATGAGATTTTTAAAAAAAAATAATAAATGTGGGGTTCTTTTGCTTTTGCTTTCTGGTTTCTGAGCCCTTCAGGTGCATTTATTACACTTTTCCAAGCTTTTCTTTGCAACCACAAAGGGTAGAAATGGACTTTTTATTTTTAATGACCGTGGAGATTCTCATTCGATCTCTGGATTTCAGCAGCTGGGGCTTCAGGGGAAACCCCAAATATCATCAGACTCATGATCAGATCAGGAGAGATGGCAACATGGTAAAGTGCACAAAATCTGCCAACCTTTTAAATTTCCCATATCGCTCATAAAAACAGTGTGAAAGGCAGCAAGGTGGGCCTAATATTTATTATCTCTGTTGGGTGGGATTTTCAACAGAGCTCAGTGCTGGCCTAAGCCTTCTCCCACTGAAGTCAATGTAAAGCTCACATTGACTTCAACGGGAGCTGTGTAAGACCAGCACTGAATGCTTCTGAAAACGTCATCTTTATTTTTTATCCTGTTATGTCTTCAACAGCTGTGTTCAGTCTCTTAGTTGTTGAGTGGTGAGAAGCAGAGGGAGAACACAGGCAAAGCTTATGTTATGCCACTGAAGTAGAGTTGATGTCATTCAAGAGAACTTTCAGTCAATAACGGAGCAAATGATGGACAAATCATACAAACATTCATAGGCTTGATTCAGTTCCATCTGTCCCCTAAGGTCATGTCTATAATTTTCAAACTGTGTTAATCAGAACAGAGTTTAAATAGCGTGTGTTTAAATATAAAGTGCTATTTTTTTTAAAGTTTTAATTTAGAATGTGGTTTTATAATGTTGCAGATTGAGGGAGGTGCTGAGCAACCTCATCTTCCACTGAAGGTGCATTTCCACAGCTGTGCAAGAGGCGCTTGCTCAGTATCTCACCCTACACTGGGACCAGTCAAAGACTTTAATGGGAACGAGATCAGGCCCTGTACCTGATCCTATTTGGGGGTATAATGGCCTGATACAATGTCCATCAAAGTCAGTGGAAAGACCCACCCCCCTATTGACTTCAGTGAACATTAGCTGTTTAACTGGCTACATTGGGTTTACTGCTGCTTTTTCATTGCAGCTGGTGTGTATCTGAATCTGGCCCCAACATTGTAAATGACAAGAAAAAACTTTAATTTGCTCCTTCTTTGAAGCCTGGCCTTGTAGCATTCTAATAAAGTGGGATTCTAATCTACACAGGATAAAGTACGGTACGCTTTAAATAATTAACCGACATGGTTAAATAGTCATTACTGTATCAGAACGAGGACCAAAAAGATTAGATCATACTTAACATTTCTGTTAAATGATGTTGTTTTCCCCTCCTAATTTGGTTTCCTTACAATAAACTTTGCCTCCACAATTATTCCCTCGATTACTATAAGCATCCCAACATCATTTAGTATTTGGTGCTGCTACATACAGTCAGGCAAAAACCTGACTTCAGCAAGTTTTGCTGCAGAATGGAGATTTGGCTTAGTGCACAGAAAGCACTTTTCTACACAGAAAACTATTAAAATATATGAAAAGTAATTAAAAGCATCAACTGAGGATGAGAAATACAAATAATTTTATATTAGCCAGAAAACTCATTTTGACATTTTGAAATAGATACTAAAAGAAATTGAAAAAGTGGCCTCCAGCTTATTGATTGTATTCTAAAACATTGTCTACTAGTGTCCAATTGCATCATTTTGTGCAGTATTTACAGCAAAAATTATTATTACTTGTTAAATTACAGTCTAATACATTATCGGTGCACTCATTTGCATACAAATACCCAGAATCCTATTGCAGCATCTACAGTGGAATTTAATTCTACAAGCAAATTGCAAGTTTTTTTGTGCATGTGTGTAGATAGTATACACGTCAACCCAGTATGGTGTAGTTCTGTTTTACCAGTGAAATGGACAGAAGCTCTCATAGTTTTGTAGCCACCACACCTTACTTGTGTCGAACTTGGCTAAAAACATTCATTTTCGGTGTGAAATAGGATCAGTTTAACTAGTATTTCATCTTAAAATGAATCTGTGAGTATTCTGAATATATTTAATGGCCCTGTGATAGTAGTTCCCTGTTATACATGCAGCTGCATATCTGTTCCTATGGCGTTTCAATGTGGCAGGAAGGATTATTTGGTTCTGCAGTATTATGACCAAAGAACAGCAAAAACATGAAGCTCCACACTTGTCTCTGGCTGAATATGGCAATGTACATAGCAATCTGCCACCTAGATCCCAGCTACACAACAAGGTGGTGCCAGGCACTGCTTGCTTTGATGGGATATGAGAGTTAGAACTAACCTAACACAATCCAATCATGCTGAAGCTCTTGAGGTGGCCACTTCTGATCTTTAAAGAGAGAGTGATGCTATCTCCATATCAACACACTCTTGGGAGCTGGGATGTGCAAAAGAACACTCTGGAGCTCTCCCTGCTATGCAGTTGGAGGATGATCTGCCCCAGTATATACATAGTACACACACACACACACACACACATCCTACACACACACACACACACACACACACACACACACCCTACACCCCTGTTGGAAAGACCAACAAACACTACTAGTTGCTTTCTGGCACTGATCCATTGCTAAGGTGTTACTGTTTTCCTCTATCTAAATTATTTTTATTTAAATGAAAGAAAACCACACAAATATAAAGTCTGTACAAAAGAGAAAGAACAGGGACTCATTCTGTAATGCCTTGTATATGAAATGAAACACAAAATGGCAACAGTCTTCTAAAAGACAGATGTGAGTGGTTAGTCGAGTACTGGGTCACATGCCTGAGATAGTTTAAAGACACGCAAACTCAAGCTAAATTTTTTTTTAAAGGTAGTGCTAATTTCCTAGCACTGTCCACAAATTCTGAATAGAAATACTAATGTAATGCGTGTTTGGTCCGTTTCAGTGCAGAAAACACGGTTCAAGAAGTGTTCCTTCAGGTGAAAATATGGCCCCAGTTGTACTGCAAATGTCAAAGACATGAGTTCTCAATGCATAGGAGTCTTGATCACCCTGCCCTTGCAAATATTGTTGAATGACACAGAGGATCCCAGCAAAGCAGGAGGGACCTTGGACAATTCTCAGTATAGAAAAAAATTGAGACCCACTCATCAAGGAAGTTGAGTGCCAAATTGGGAGTGGGGAAGAAAAGGGATACCATCCTTGTCATGAAAATATTTTATGCAAAATCATGTAGGGCCAAATTGTGGCCCAGCTACTGTGGAAGTACAGAGGCATAAGGGGCACCATTGAGGCACACATTTGCATAAAGTGTGGGGGAATTTGCAGTAATAGTGTGTGTGCTCTACTGTTTTGTGGATAACTAGAAGACTTCAAACTCAAAAGTACATCCAGCAGGCTCCTTTCCACAACACTATATCCAAAGAAAGCAGAGAATGAAGCCAAAAAGAGGTTTTTCCCTTTATATTTGTTGATGTGAGAGAAAGATACTTCACTCCATCTGCTGAAAAAACCAAATTGCTTTTAGGGGCAACCTTTTACCCAATGGCCCAAACTGGGAGCTGTGTGAAACTACCTCAACCTAAGGGGAGTGTAAGGGACCGGAGTATAGGCAGTCTGGCCACGTGGCAGTAGCTGGCGAGTAGGGATCAGAGCAATCATTACAGACAGGATCAACAGGCAAGAGTCAGGCGGGGTCGGATACCAGACGTAATCACCAGGCTGGAATCGGGAGTCAAGAGTCAGGGTCAGAGTCAGGCTGGGGACAGAGAGCAGCCATCAGAAAATGAGGTCAGGTCTGGAGTCTCAGCAAGCCAGAAGTGGGTGGCCCAAATGATTTTCTGGGGCACCCTCCAGGGTTAAATAGAGAACATGGACCAATCAGACAGCCACGGAGTGGTATCACTCGGGACCCTTTGGGTGGTACTTCCTTTGTTACCTAACATCTACAGTGCTCCTTGGGTGTGACTTTGTATGGCCTCCTGGTGATGAATATCGGCTGCCCCAGGCTCTCCAGACCTAGTTTCTAGCCCCACCGATTCTTATAGGGAGTTAGGAGTGAGACTCTGCTTCAAGAAGCACAAGGCCTCTCCACACATCTTCTGTGCAGGGGAACACACATGCTGCCCCATACAGAGTGCTTCTCTCTCTCCCCGGGTCAGCTCTGAGGCTCCGTGTAGGGTCAGAGGACCATAGCAGTTTGTCCATGGGACAATCTGATTCCTAGTATGCAAGGTTAAACCAACACAGAGGAGGAAGAGCATCTATTCCTCAGTGACATATTGCAGACAAGACATTGGCTATGGATAGAAAAAGAAAACAGGGAAAGAGTGGAGTGTAAATGGACTATATACTGTCGCAACTCCAACCCCATGAAAGCAGACTTGAACACTGTCTCACACTATATTTAAGAAAGGATGATATATTAGGCAGCAGTCTTCACATTCGCTACAGATATGTGTAAATGTGAGAAATCAATCACACAACAGATTGCCAGTTGACACTTCAGATATTATTTTTGTGGTCCAGAGGGCTATTAGGTGTTCATCAAACAAAAGAAATATTTAATTATATTTACAGTCAACTCAACAATTTCAGGTTAGCTAAGGCAAATGCATCCATAAAAGCCAGTAGGGTAAATTCTGCCCAAAGATCTGACAGCATACTTCTTTCCACCTAGGTTTCCCTCCTAAGCTTTCCCCGTAGGATTGAGTGATCATTTGACTACTCCACTTGAAACTTATTCTCACTTGCAGAATTTACCCTTCTGATCTTCAGCTCCCACTATGGCTGTGGCACAACATTTTATTTCCAAATAATGATGGAAGTAGGTGAAACTATGGCAAAGAATCATTTGTTGTCAGTTTATTAGGGGACCGAGCCAAAGCCTACTGAAGTCAATGGTAGTCTTTCCATTGCCTTCAGTGGGCTTTGGACCACGCTCTAAGTTGCCCCACACCTCAAAGTTTGGTAATTATGGACAACATCCTTGGTCCAGCTCCAGTGCCAATCACAAGCCATCGTGCGTTTGAAAAATATCCAGGCTGGATGATCTTGCCAGCATCAACCTCAATTCACTTGTGTCTTTAAGACAGACATGAACCCAAGTCTTCAGAGCTGAAAGAGTAACATCTTAACCCTCTGTATCACAACTCCTCTGCTTTTTCATTTAGATTAGACAAAATAATTTAACATTTAAAACTGTCTGTGCTGGTGCCTAAGTGCCTCGTTTCAATCGATATTAGCTGTTAAAGATATTCATTTTAACAGTGACATTTACAGCATTACCCAGTCTATCAGAGTACAAGTGCATCACTTCGTACTGTTTTAAACAACCCTACTTGCTTTACCTCATATCAAAGTGTTTTAGCTCCTGTTGAATTTGGTCACTTTAACTCTTTGACTCTTGTAGGCGCGGAGAGATGTTTCAGATTCTAGTTTAATAAAATATTTATTTGAAAGATCAGGACATAGAATAATATTTTGCATTTATGTTGCTCCTTCCAGCCAAATATCTTTGCTTTACAAATATCACTTAACCCTCACAACATCCCTGCAAGGAATGTAAGTATTATCTGCATTTTGGGATGGGGACCCAATCCACTGAGATCAGTGGAACAACTCCCATTGCTTTGAATCAGTCAGGCCCAGAAATTAGACTGATCCAGACCTCAGTTAAGGGGAAAAAATACTCCCATTGATTTCAAAGGCAGCTGAGTCAAGTCCCAGGTGACTTGCCCAAAATCAGACAAGAAGCCCATTAATAGAATCCAGATCTCCTGACTCCCTATCCTGTGGCTTAGGCACAAGCCCATGTTTCTGTTGGAAGAAAACAGACCATGGAATATATGAACATACTCTGTAAATTCAGAGCAATACTTTTTTCCATTATAGCAGAACTTACCAGACATGCTGTGTCCTTGCATTCCACTCACTGTTCAGATTTTGTCTGTATGTGTGCATTGTCTAGGACTAGTGAGGGGAGATAACTGTCTATATTCTTAACCATTAGGGGAGGGCAATTTTAACAGTTACATTCACAGTACAAATCATAAAGCAAATATGGTGAAACATTTATTATATTACATGTGATCATGCATCCCAGTAGCAAGTAATTTGGCTGTAACGTTTTACAGACGTTATTTTTTGGATAGCGGATAAGTAAAGTAGAAGCATTTTTTATGGAAAATGTTAAAGCTTTTATTATTATTCTTTTTCATTGTCAATTTCAACAAGTACAACGGCATCTTTCTCCACTGTTAGATGACCGTATCTGAACCATGTCATAAGGACCATAGCAGAGATACAGCGATTTACACGTAGGAAGTGAAGTCGACGTAGGTAAATAGTTACATTGAGACTTCCATTGGTCTTTTCTGACATATTCTAGTTTGTTCAGGGGTTATCGTACATCTTCAGGAGAGCCACAGAAAGTAAGCAGAACCATGCTGTGAACTAGAGACATTACAGCTTAGTCACTAGTGGTTAATAAAGCCATTTTCCAGACAGAACATTTGCGATGAGAATAAAAATCCATCATCCTCTCCTGTAAATTATGTGGCTCTGCAAAATACAGGGCTCTGACATAAGGGTACAACATTGACAAATAGGCCACTTTTAGGCTCTGATTCAGGAAAAGCATCCCTACTCAGGAAAGCACTTAAGCCCATGCTTAAAGTTAAAGTTAAGCATGGCCTTAAGTGTTTACTGAACTGGGGACCCAAAGGCTAAATCATGGCTCTCAATTAAATTAAATACATTGGGTCTAAACCTGCCCCTCAGTTACACCAATGACTCTAATTTACTTGCAAGATAAATTCAATCTTGTACATTAGCAGTGTAGAATTCTGGCCTGTATTTTTCCTTCAATACACCATGCAAAAGTTGCAGGATCTGCACCAAGATCTCCCTTGGAAAGCAAGGCACAGTAACTAACTAATGCACTCAGCAATATTTCACAGATCCAAGAGTCTGGGACCAGTCTTGCCTGCAACCTTACTGCCTTCTGCATTGGGTGCTTGGCAGTTAGGGGTCTACCCTGATGGGTAAGTAGGAGTTAATTGATGCACTGGCCTTGCGCCGGTCATTTACCAAGAGCTGAATTTCACTCTTGGTGAATTTGCATTCATGAATCAATAATTATGTTATTTTAACCTTGCTTCTTTTTTTTTATTATTGATCAACAGTCTAAACTAGTGGGTCAACCGTGAAGAAGGAACGGAGGCAAATTCTCCCCAATGTACATCCCACTCTACCGCTTCAATTATCCTGCTAAGTGAAACAACATTTGACTTTTAAGAGTAATTTTAAAAAAAGCCACCATGCCCTCCAAACATATGAAATGGGAAAGTTAGATAAAAATTGACCTTTTGGAGGCAATAGCAGAAGGACAAACAATCAGCTGAGAGCATCTAAACCAAATAACCTCCTGTGTCTTCCAATTCTCCTTGCCACCTGTCAGAGAGCAGGACATGGGCAGTCCTTCCCAATGGTTAGAGCAGGAATCAGCAGCCAGTAGTTAGAGCCAAAGTCAAGAATTGCAGCTGCAGGTTGGTGCCGAGTAAGGCAAGGCAAGGCAGGAGCCGGGCTGGTTCCAAGGCAGGAGCAGGGCTGGAACCCTCTGGGAACAAGCAGGTTCAGCAGCTATCATAGCCATGGGTGAATGCTTTGAGCAGTCATCAAACTACTGCAGGTGCTGGACTTAAGACCTGGTCCAGTGAGTCTTCCCACCAAGTAGGTGGTGTAATCAATCAGGCACCCTGCACTGCAGGATGCACTCATTAGATTGCCTGGATACTGGCTCTGCTGCAGGCCCAGATTCCTGACACCACCTTTCAGCATCAGTGGGCCAGATACCAAGGTCCTTACTCCGTTTTACTCAGGAAAAATCCCTTGGCTTCAGCGTTTTAACTCATCTCAGCTGTAACATGTCACTCCATGAATAAACCGTAGCAGGTGTACCACAGCACTTTGTTACTAAGCCAGTTTCCCTTCAAGTGATCCGGCATTGATGTCTGAATGTTTAAGGGGAACTATCGGAAAGTTGTTTACTTTTCTTCTGTCGTTTTGCCGAAATCACTCCCCAAATTAATATAGTTGCCTCATCTCATTGAGGGGGAAAATATCATTTTCCGAACGATGAAGCATATGGACTACTAAAGTTACTCAGCAAGAACTGATTTCATCTCTTTTTTTCAGAAGACAGATGTATGCAGTGGACCACAACAAAAGAAAACACAAACCAATGCCTAAAAAATTAGAACAGTGTATATATATCACATCATCTATATGTCTGTATAGTAATATCTGATACACACATTGAGTAATTTTATTATCTTTGCATATGTTCTTTATAGCTCAACAGATCAATACACATTGCATAGGCCATATGTACACATGTGATATAAGTAAGAAAAGATTTTGCAGCACTGGGGAAGCAGCTGGACCCCATATGATTGTGCATTTCCAGAGTTTCTAATGCTTGGGTTCTTTTTTTATGTGTAGAATTTTGGTATGGATCTCAGTACGTCTCCACTGAAACACATTTTCAGCCATAATCCCTTTTTAACCAAGAGTTTTGTTTGCGAATATATATCCAAGCACTTTGACAACTACTAATGAAAAAGTGCTATAAAGAGGTAGGCCAGATTATATTATTATTATATACATATATGCCTATCTGTATTGGAAAAACCTAGAAATAAGGTCATGAGCTCAAGCCCTCAATGCTCACAACATTGCAAGCTATCTTATCTTTGCTGACCTATAACTAGATTTTTTCAAACCACGCAAAGGCACTAGTCCATAGGGAGGGTTATGTGCATGCTAAATTTCAAGTGTCTTATTTCAGCTGTTTTGCTGGAATCCGGTCTAAAGGATTGTTGGGTGGGGGTTGTTTTTTAAATGAAAATGTGTGTTTGCTTCTCCATCAAACTTAAAATCAGGTGAAGAAATTACTCTAATGCTCCAGGAAAATTTTGCTTTTCGGTAGAAACCAAACATGGAAGAAATCAGTAAAAAAGAGGAATGATTCAGAAAGCTATGAGCATGTGAAAACAGGAATTACAAGTGAAACTGTTCTGCAAGATTAATGGTAGTGGGTGCTATCACAGTGACTGGCTCCTATAGTACTGCATTTACACAGAACTCGGGAAATGATCTGATAACTTGCTGCTTTAAACACTAGTTATGAGGTGAACCATATTTCCTATCATTTCATTATGCTGCTTACTGAGTGTGGTGGGTGATATTTTAATCCACTTTCTCCCAATGAACTGATAGCAAGTATTATGATCTGAATTCCAGTGGTTTACATCATACCATATTTCATCACAGCATAAACTGATGGGAAAATCCAAAGCAAATCCCAACAGTGATATCTCATAATACAATGGCTACAGCTGAAAGTGAGTCTGAAGAGTCTTAATTTTCAGATTATACGGCCCCTGTCAATTCAAGTAAGGAGCACCCAATGTGCATAGCTCACAATCGGAATGTTCTCAGCATACTATAATAGGTTAGAAAGAAAAGAGAAGATTTGAGGTTGTCAAGAAACATGGTTTAAACACTAGTTTGGTTTCCAGGCTGATCTTATAGTAAAATGGACAAAAGCAAAGAAGCTGGCAATCACACATGTATATTACACTTCCCTGTACATCAGGGAGCAGGGAGGCAGCCCGGTCTTTTGGATGGGGCATTGCACTGGGCGTCTGGTGACTTGGGTTCTATTCCTGGCCCTGCCACTGAGCTGCTGGATGACATGGGGCAAGTCGCTTCCTATCCCACCCTACAATACAATCAATACAAACAACAATCGGGGATGCACTCCAAAGACTGCAGGTGATGTTGCCACTGCTATCTTCCCATCTTAGAGGTTTTTGCCTGAGGGAACTTCAGTTTGGGGGGATATGTTATATGCCCACTGAATGCCCTGGCCATTCCCAGCCAGGCCATCCCTTGATTTTGTTTATTTTGCAACCCTCCCCCTGTGAAAGGAAGATTGCAGCTGCAGCTTTCCTAGCTCAGAGGCCGTGTTGGGGTTTATGTTTTCAGAATTCACCATAAAGCAGGTCTGAATCTGGCCCAAGGAATTCCAAAATACATGATTTTAGCATCCATTGTGCTGTTTATTTGAGTGCCCCACCACCCACCCCCGGTTAGGACACTGAGGTTGTTACTGTGGTCATTCCCACAGAACTCATATCATGTTAGCTGAAAGAACAGATGCGCTGATTCTAAAATTTGCATTGCCTATTTCCACCTGTGAGAATAAGACCATCAGCTCACCAATTACTCATGGAGATTTGGGTTTGAACTCCAGACCCAAATCTTTTTACAAGCAGTAAGTTTAACAAATCAGCAGAGCACTCTGCAAAAAATGCAACTAAACTAGAGTTGGAGAAAACATCTGTCTCTGACATGTGCCATTGTGATGCTTTATGTCAGTTTGCATCAGTCAAGCTTGCAGTTTAAAACTCTGTTTCAGGTTTTTTTTTGCATGCATCAAAAGGTTTGTCATTTCTCTGCGATTTAGGTAAAAGTAGGAAGGGTAATATAATCCTGTGGGCTGGCAAGCACTGAAGCAAACTTCGGCTTTTAGCTTTATGTTCCCAGTTGCCTGAATTTCCAGTGGGTAGTGTGTCATATGTCTAGAGAAAATGAATGCTAATGAAATAGAAAGTGGTGAAAAGCTGCTATAATGGTAGAAAGTTGCTCAGCTAATAGAACAGGTGCTGATGGAGGAAAATGATCCAGTTTTCCCAGAGCTTTCAAAAATTATTCTTTAAATATTTATAGGAGCAAAAGAGTAGAGTATTGGGGGCGGGGAGGGGAGTTCAGTGTGGGTGTCTTCTGGAAGCACTATTGTAGAGGCTAATGCAAGTATATTCCTACTGCCATGTACTCTACAGGGAATAACACTGGGCTATTCCCTTGCTCAGTAACTAGACTGCTTCTGATAGGTTCTTTCCTATTTTGGGGGAAGGGGAGACAGGAGTCGTGAGCGGGCACTGAGTATCTTCACAGAGATCCTCCTTCACCTTAGGCTGAAAAGCAGCAGCAGCATAGTCGTGACTTCCTCCCAGAACTGTCATCCATATGGCAGATGAATTCAAACCTTCACACCAGACATGATCATCTGATCCTGGATCAGAAGGATATTCACTTAAGCTTAGCCAGCTTTATACAAAAATGGCACATTCCTCCACACCTAAATATTGCCTAGACTCAAGGGCCCAAACTAGGGTGAACTCTTGAGGCCTCTGAAGTCAAGCCAGGAGTTTACGGCTAAAGCTTAGTCAATGAAAAGCTGAGTAGCAGCAAAAATGGAGGGAAATTGAGAAAATATCTGCAAAAATAAATAAATAAACAAACAAAATTCCCAAAATTTTAAATGCCAAATTTTGAAATTTGAAACATTTTGATCTTTAGTTGATTGAAAACAAAAAGGTAGAAGGTTGGGAGGTGTCTGTGAAAAATATCATTGACATTTTTCCTGATTTTAATTTCATTTCAAAATTTGAAAAAATTCAACTAGCTCTACTATCTACTGATTCTGGATCAGGCCTAAGAAACTGGAGTAACAGATAAATGCCTACTACTGAGGCATTTGCAAATCTCTCACCAAAGCACATACATCTAGGCATGACTGAGTAAACTTTCAAACCAAACCTTTTGACGTCTGCCTGCCCCATTGTTAGTACCTTTGTAATAACCATGCTTTTGTTAGGGGATTGATCTGGGTTTCAGGCTTGGATAATAGCCAGAAAATTCAGTTAACCCCAAGCCAAACCTGCATTGGGATGTGATGACATTTATACAGAGGCATGTCCCAGCATAAATGACCTCACATGGAAAGGCTGTTCTCTTAGCTTATTGGGCTGGAGAGAGAAATGGCCTGGAATGTGGGCAGCTGACTCTTCTATCCTACCTCAAAGGCCACACTCCAGGATCATGAAGCATCATTAAAATGTGACACTTCATCAGTGCTGCAATGATAGCATCTGCTGAACCAAACTTTCCATGCTTAAACCAGCATCTTTGCCTAGCCCTCATTTTCATTCTGAATAGCAGTTGGAATCAGATGCAAAAATTACCCTGCAGATGCTGCTCCTGATCTGCTGTAATGGTAAGCGACACAATCATTCCGGGGTACAAAATATATCGGAAGGACAGAACAGGTCGTGCAGGGGGAGGAGTGGCACTATATGTGAAATAAAGTGTAGATTCAAATGAAGTAAAAATCGTAAGCGAATCCACATGTTCCATAGAGTCTCTATGGATAGAAATTTCATGCTCTAGTAAAAATATAACATTAGGGATCTATTATCGACCATCTGACGAGGACAGTAATAGTGATGATGAAATGCTAAGGGAAATTAGAGAGGCTATCAAAATTAAGAACAAAATAATAGTGGGGGATTTCAATTATCCCCATATTGACTGGGAACATTTCACTTCAGGACGAAATGCAGAGATAAAATTTCTCGATACTTTAAATGACTGCTTCATGGAGCAGCTGGTACGGGAACCCACAAGGGGAGAGGCAACTCTAGATTTAATCCTGAGTGGAGCGCAGGAGCTGGTCCTAGAGGTAACTATAGCAGGACCGCTTGGAAATAGTGACCATAATACAATAGCATTCAACATCCCTGTGGTGGGAAGAACACACCTGCCCAACACTGTGGCATTTAATTTCAAAAGGGGGAACTATACAAAAATGAGGGGGTTAGTTAGACAAAAGTTAAAAGGTACAGTGACTAAAGTGAAATCCCTGCAAGTTGCATGGGCCCTTTTTAAAGACACCATAATAGAGGCCCAACTTCAATGTATACCCCAAATTAAGAAAAACAGTAAAAGAACTAAAAAAGAGCCACTGTGGCTTAACAACCATGTAAAAGAAGCAGTGAGAGATAAAAAGACTTCCTTTAAAAAGTGGAAGTCAAATCCTAGTGAGGCAAATAGAAAGGAGCACAAACACTGCCAACTTAAGTGCAAGAGTGTAATAAGAAAAGCCAAAGAGGAGTTTGAAGAATGGCTAGCCAAAAACTCCAAAGGTAATAACAAAATGTTTTTTAAGTACATCAGAAGCAGGAAGCCTGCTAAACAACCAGTGGGGCCCCTTGATGATCAAAATACAAAAGGAGCGCTTAAAGATGATAAAGTCATTGCGGAGAAACTAAATGGATTCTTTGCTTCAGTCTTCACGGCTGAGGATGTTAGGGAGATTCCCAAACCTGAGCTGGCTTTTGTAGGTGACAAATCTGAGGAACTGTCACAGATTGAAGTGTCACTAGAGGAGGTTTTGGAATTAATTGATAAACTCAACATTAACAAGTCACCGGGACCAGATGGCATTCACCCAAGAGTTCTGAAAGAACTCAAATGTGAAGTTGCGGAACTATTAACTAAGGTTTGTAACCTGTCCTTTAAATCGGCTTTGGTACCCAATGACTGGAAGTTAGCTAATGTAACGCCAATATTTAAAAAGGGCTCTAGGGGTGATCCCGGCAATTACAGACCGGTAAGTCTAACATCGGTACCAGGCAAATTAGTTGAAACAATAGTAAAGAATAAAATTGTCAGACACATAGAAAAACATAAACTCTTGAGCAATAGTCAACATGGTTTCTGTAAAGGGAAATCGTGTCTTACTAAGCTATTAGAATTCTTTGAAGGGGTCAATAAACATGTGGACTAGGGAGATCCGGTGGACATAGTGTACTTGGATTTCCAGAAAGCCTTTGACAAGGTCCCTCACCAAAGGCTCTTACGTAAATTAAGCTGTCATGGGATAAAAGGGAAGGTCCTTTCATGGATTGAGAACTGGTTAAAGGACAGGGAACAAAGGGTAGGAATTAATGGTAAATTCTCAGAATGGAGAGGGGTAACTAGTGGTGTTCCCCAAGGGTCAGTCCTCGGACCAATCCTATTCAATTTATTCATAAATGATCTGGAGAAAGGGGTAAACAGTGAGGTGGCCAAGTTTGCAGATGATACTAAACTTCTCAAGATAGTTAAGACCAAAGCAGATTGTGAAGAACTTCAAAAAGATCTCTCAAAACTAAGTGATTGGGCAACAAAATGGCAAATGAAATTTAATGTGGATAAATGTAAAGTAATGCACATTGGAAAAAATAACCCCAACTATACATACAACATGATGGGGGCTAACTTAGCTACAACGAGTCAGGAAAAAGATCTTGGCGTCATCGTGGATAGTTCTCTGAAGATGTCCACGCAGTGTGCAGAGGCGGTCAAAAAAGCAAACAGGATGTTAGGAATCATTAAAAAGGAGATAGAGAATAAGACTGAGAATATATTATTGCCCTTATATAAATCCATGGTACGCCCACATCTCGAATACTGTGTACAGATGTGGTCTCCTCACCTCAAAAAAGATATTCTAGCACTAGAAAAGGTTCAGAAAAGGGCAACTAAAATGATTAGGGGTTTAGAGAGGGTCCCATATGAGGAAAGATTAAAGAGGCTAGGACTCTTCAGCTTGGAAAAGAGAAGACTAAGGGGGGACATGATAGAGGTATATAAAATCATGAGTGATGTGGAGAAAGTGGATAAGGAAAAGTTATTTACTTATTCCCATAATACAAGAACTAGGGGTCACCAAATGAAATTAATAGGCAGCAGCTTTAAAACAAATAAAAGGAAGTTCTTCTTCACGCAGCGCACAGTCAACTTGTGGAACTCCTTACCTGAGGAGGTTGTGAAGGCTAGGACTATAACAATGTTTAAAAGGGGACTGGATAAATTCATGGTGGCTAAGTCCATAAATGGCTATTAGCCAGAATGGGTAAGAATGGTGTCCCTAGCCTCTGTTCGTCAGAGGATGGAGATGGATGGCAGGAGAGAGATCACTTGATCATTGCCTGTTAGATTCACTCCCTCTGGGGCACCTGGCATTGGCCACTGTCGGTAGACAGATACTGGGCTAGATGGACCTTTGGTCTGACCCAGTACGGCCTTTCTTATGTTCTTATGTTCTTATGTTCATTAGAATGGCCATACTGGGTCAGACCAATGGTTCATCTAGCCCAGTCTCCTGTCTGCCAACAATGGCCAATTCCAGGTACTTCAGAGGGAATGAACAGAACAGGCACTCATCAAGTGATCTATCCCCTGTCATCCACTCCCAGCTTCTGGCAAACAGTGTCCCTAGCCTCTCAGAGCATGGTGTTTCATCCCTGCCCATCCTGATCAAAAGCCATCAAGTGCTCCTGTCATTTCACACAGGTTTTAAGATACTTATTTGTGAATAACCAAAGCTTGTTGTCAAGACAGAGCTATACCTCATTTTAATGTCCAGCTGACTTCCCCTTTGGTGAACACATGGGACTAGATAAGCAAGAACAATTGAGAATTTTGCTATAGATTTCATTTCCAGTGAACAAATTCCTTGTTTTCCAGTGCAGTGTGTTACATAAAAGGCCAAGGATTGCGATGGTCTGAGCTCAGTCAGCAGCACACCATATTCATCAATTACCAGGAAGGGCAAGATCTATCAGAAAGTGACCCTTTAAACACTTGTATCTTAATTTGCCTTAAACTGATCGCATGGTATTTCCTCTACAGCAATAACTAAAATGATGGACTAGAACTGAGATGCACTTTCTGTTGATAATTGACTTGTGTCAGCTGCCTTAAATGTTTGTGTCTGCCTTCACACTCAGAAAACAATTCACACAAACACTAGATTGTTCACTGATAGCAAAGATGCATTTCATGAACCTAGAAAGTAAAGACAGAGCTTCAGGTTTGAATCCAGGTCCAAAATTTATTATGTTTTGTGTGTATCAGAGTGCAGGGGTGTTTTACCAGTCTTAATGAAAAAGCATTGATGACATTCTAGTTAGCTTTGATTTAAAGCTTAATTTAGGCCTTGAAAAGGGTTAGTGCATCTTTACAGCCACATTAATTCTCAAAGAGTCCTGCCATGAAGTTAGCCAAGTCCACATTTCAACACCACAGGGTCACTTTCAGATCAAAGAGGTACTCAAACAACTCCTAAGATTCACAGAGGAAAGGTTTATACCAGAAATCCAACAAAATGGATGCTGACAATTCACACTACTATTCAAGCACCTTCAAAAGAAAATTTACTGAAAATAATGCTGGTCAGATATATACAGTCACTTACAGATGTTTAATGAACACTGAAACCCTAGTTTAGAAGTGGGCTAAATATTTAAGACCAAGTATTAGAGCAGAAAGAATAAGTGGTAGCAAATAATTTACCTGATGAATTGTAGCCTTTTTTTTCTGCTAATGCAATGTCTGCAAACAGATTGCCACTTCCTCATATTTGGTTGTTACTTTAAATGAGTCCTAATTTTAGCATATAATTTTTACTATGGGTTGACTGTGAAGAGTCTTCTGTGCCTATTCGATACTCAGTATCTGAAATTTGAGCTGTGTAGGTAAACTTGTGAATAGTCACATGATATTGCTGCCCATCCATTATTGGATGAGCAGTCTGGTGTGAAGGTTTGAGTGTGCCACCTTAGCACTCCGTGGAAGGTGATAGCTAAAATGCTAGCTGAAAGTGAACATAAGGGGTGCCAGCATGGCTGAAGCAAATTCAGTTAAATCTGAGCAAATCCTCACAGAGAATGTTTTATGGAGGTTTCTCAGATCTACTAAGTATAAACACTTAGGGCTTGTCTACACTACCGGCCGGATCGATGGGCAACAATCGATCCAGCGGGGGTCGATTTATCGTGTCTAGTATAGAAGCGATAAATCGACCGTTGATCGCTCTAGCATCGACTCTGGTACTCTACCTCAACGAGAAGCGCAAGGGGAATCGATGGGAGAGCGTCTCCCGTTGACACACCGCAGTGAAGACACCACAGTAAATAGATTTAAGTACGTCGACTTCAGCGATGTTATTCACATAGCTGAAATTGCATACCTTAGATCAATTCCCCATCCATCCACCCCAGTAGTGTAGACCAGCCCTTACAAATTGTGTCTATTAATTAGATAAAACAAAAGGATTATGGCATAGTTGGAGTCAATGCAACCCCCTCCCAAACAAAATAGATTTAATTCATAGGAATGTTATTGCACATAAATTACAGCATCTTCCTCAAATTGTTGTTCATGGACCTGTATCCCTCATCTCCAGTAGCTGAAGTAGAACTGGAAGGAAGCCATCGCAGCTGCAAGAGCCAAAATGAAGCTGCTGTCATCTTTTCAGTTTGGAGAGGAGGAGTTAGGGCCGGCTCCAGGTTTTTTGCCGCCCCAAGCACATGCTTGGGACACTGGTGCCTAGAGCTGGCCCTGGAAGGAGTTAATAACACTTAGCACTTAAACAGCTAATTCCTGTATTAAGTATTTAGAGCTTGATCCAAAATGATTCAAGATAATAGGAGTCTTTCAACTGATTTCAGTGGACACTGGATAGAGCTGAGTGAATAAAGGATGTTTATTGTTACTGGCAATTCCGAAAAATCAAAAATGTTTTGGGTTGAACCAAAAACAAAGTTTTTCAATGGATCCAAATGTAAAAAAAATACTCATTTTGATCTCAAGCTTCTAAAAAATGTTTTAAAATTATTTAAAATAAATTTGAAGGAAATTGCAAAATGAAAAATCCTTTCAAACGGAAAAAAAAATCCAATGTTTCCTTTAGAAAATGCCACAATGAAATGTTTTCCCCCTCCCTCCCAATATGAAAAAGTGGAATCACTGACACGAACAATTCAGCAAAACCAACACAGATTCATGAAACATTTTGGGGTTGCTGAATCTTTGTTTTCACCAAAATCCGGTTTTGGTCAAAAAATTTCACCCATCTGTAGCATCAGATTTGGCCCTGTCTATTCAACCCTTTCATCCTTCATCTCAAAAGTATGTCAACACTGCCATGTAAACCTAGGCTCAGACTCAGTCCAACCTCCCTTTCCATCTATACACAAATCTGTCCAAATTGGCCCAGCACGCACCCAGGACTTGGGCCCTAGAACCCAGCAGAAGGGATATGTCCAAGCCTGAGTCCCAGTGGACTCAGACAAAAACAGACAAATAGGATTAAGCAGATGTTTCTAGATAAGTGGTCACCAAATATTAGATATTAAAAACTGGTCCAGGAATGAATACATTCAAGTCCTTGAAGTAAGGCTTGAGGATTTCTAAATCCATACTCTATATTTGGGAAAGCTGGAAAGATTTTTGTGGTAGCTTCTTTCTGATAAAAATGGCTGTGCTTTTGAATGCTAGAAATTGTGCCACTGGAGCTGAATTTAGTTTTCAGAATGCAAGTGACAAGGTGAAAGGTGCCAAATTCAGAAGGATCAGATTCTCAGCTTGTGTGTAGTTAGGGTGACCAGATGTCCCGATTTTATAGGGACAGTCCCGATTTTTGGGTCTTTTTCTTATATAGGCTCCTATTACCCCTCACCCCCATCCCGATTTTTCACACTTGCTGTCTGGTCACCCTATGTGTAGTTACATAGCTCCATTGACTTTAATACAACTACACAAGCAGAGCATCTGGCCCTAAATTCTAAGACTGCAGAAATAAAATAATTTGTTTCGTAGCTAACATAACCACACACACACACACGCAGAGATATATAAGAACTATCTATCTATCTAGCCAAAATGTCATTTTAGGTATTCCACAACAGAAAGAGCCTAACTGAACCCCTCATGGTCTCTGGCTTGCAGTATCATTGTGCCTGATGTAGAATTATTTGGTACTGAAGCAAACTTTAGCTTTTAATGACTAAATGATATGCAAGTGGATGCTAGACTTGAAAGCCAGTAGAAAAGCCCTGGGCTATTTCAGAATTCAGATTAAAATTATTCAGTTATCTGTACTTGTTAGATATTTATAAATATCTGCACTCCATGGGGTGCTCATGCAATTTCTGATGGTTTACCAGACTGAAGCCACCTCTTCAACTGTAGGTTAGAGTTGTAACTCCTTGATATCTATGAAAAGGCAAGGGACTCAGTTATGAAGGTTATTTTTCAATTGAACAGTTAACTGGAGGGCACCACAGAATGTGTTTAGCTGTATTTTGTCTCACAAATTTTGCAATCAAAGAATATAAACATGAACTTAGCTGTATATGAGCACTCATTGCCAAGTGCGCTGGAAAAAAAATAGCTAAACTTAATAAAGTAAAAAAAAATAACATTTTTATTACCATAAAGAGTTCTTTTTAATTAGGATTTTGCAAACTAAGGCTCCTAATAAATTGTTGAATAGAACTATAAAATAATTTGAATTGCTTAATTTATTTTCTTTTTGAGAAGAACAAATGTAACTTTTGCAAAATAAATTTAGCTGTTAATTGGAGACTTTCTAATGAACTATTTCATAGACTGAGTTTTCATGGGCCTATAAAAATGACTCTCTCTGAAACCTCTTTTCTCCTAAATAATCTCAAAAACTCCAAGTGTTTTCTAAAAATGGTGCAAACTTTTCAAAGAGACCTGTCTGTGTTTAAAGCTATGGCTGTCTAAAAGCAGGACTTTCCCAGAAACACCAAAGCAGAAAAAGTGACGGCATATATGCAATGTACTGGCTTATGTGTTTATACAACATTGTCCTCCACTGAGTGGAATATGTCAGACCTATTTACATATATAAGCTTGCAAGCAGTGAGTTAGTGGGGCTGCTTTGTTTAACTAGGTAGAGGCCTGTGCTTTTGGAATCCTTGACAACTATGCAAATTTAGTGTAAAATATTACCAAATCAGAATTCTTCCCTCCTTACATTGGTAGTAGCATTGGAACAAAAAGCTGAAGTCTCAAAGATTGTCATGAAGCAATAAAAGAAAAAAAAAAGTCCGATTGACTCTGTCAAAACATTTCCTTTTGATAATTTCAAAATCTGTCACTTAATTTTGACTTTTTTTATTTAACTTTTTCCTAGACTGTAAATGAACTACAGTTTCATAACAAAAACTTGTTTTGAACCAGAAAATGATTTTTTTTCATTTTGAAAAATGTCAAAAAAATTCAACAATTCAAAAATGTTTTTTAAAATTTTGTTTGAATCATGAGATTTGTCTAAACCAACTTTTTCCTGCAAACAGTTACAGTTTTGACAAATAGGCATTTTCCAATACAAAACATTTAGTCCTGACCAGCTCTAGTTTTACATCCGCTTTGCACAGGTGTAAATGACTAGTCTAGGAGGCCATGTGAGTTCTGTTCTCCATGCTACACCAATGAGTTTACCATGTGACCATGGGGGTCTGGGCAAACTGTTTCATAGACTGGAACAGCGGCCACAGAGCCCGTACATATGGAGCCTTGCTATGTGACAGGGCTATAATCTTTGGTAACCCTGCCCCATGTCATATGACTGGGCCTAGTGGTCAGACCCTATAACATGGCGTCAGAGAAAAACTTCATCTATGGCAATAATGGGCCTAGCAAAGCCACCTGGATTCCTCAGTCTGGAAGAGAGTCTGGCAGACTGCTGAAGGAAGAAGTTGCAGTAGAGGAACCGCAGAAGGTAAAAATCCTTCATACTGCTATATGAAGCATTCCCCTTTTGGGGTCCTCAAAAAAAAGACTTTGTGGGGAAAATTAGTGCATGACTCACTGAAAGATACGAGAACAGAAAGGAGTGAGCTTCACCGTCATGTATTCAGCTCCATCATTCCCTGGGAGCCCAGGATCTACTGTAACACTGCTGGGCCTTCACTGTCCTGACCCTGAGAGATGTCTGGACCAGACTGGGCCAGAAAGAGGGACCCAGATGATATTGCCATCTCTACCAGTTCCAGCTAAACCCAAAACACCATTTGGGATGTGAAACTCCACCCTGCTTTGTCCCGTTTGTGTTCTTTTCCTTCCCCGCCTTATTTCTTATGGCACACATTAAATGGATTAAACATTGGCTAACTGATAGGTCTCAAAACATAACTGTACACAGAGAATCATCATCGAGTGGTGTGTTTCCAGTAGGGTCCCACAGGCACTGGCTTTGGGCTGTATGTTATTTAACATTTTTATCATTAACCTGGAAGAAAACACAAAATTATCACTGATAAAGTTTGCAGATGACGCAAAAATTGGGGTAGGGATAGGGTGACCAGATGTCCTGATTTTATAGGGACAGTCCTGATATCTGGGGCTTTTTTTATATGGGCTCCTATTACCTCCACCCCGTGTCCTGATTTTTCACACTTGCTATCTGGTCACCCTAGGTAGGGTAAATAATGAAGAGGAGAAGTCACTGATTCAGAGTAATCTAGATCACTTGGTAAACTGGACAGAAGCAAACAAAATGCTTTTTAATCCAGCTAAATGTGTATGTATACATCTGGGAACAAAGAATGTAGGCCAGGGACTTGATCCTGGGAAGCAGTGAGTCTGAAAAAGATTTGGGGAATCATGGTAGATAACCAGCTGAGCATAGTTCCTGGCTGTGACCAAGAAAGCTAATATGATCCTAGGATGCATAAACAGGAGAATCTTGAATGGGAGCAGAGAGGTTATTTTATCTCTGTATTTGGCACTGGTAAGACCACTGTGGGAATACCATATCCAGTTCTGGTGCCCAAAATTCAAGAAGGATGTTAATAAATTGGAGAGAGTTCAGAGAAGAGCCACGAGAGTGATTAAAGGATTAGAAAACATTCCTTAAAGTTGTAGACTCAAGGAGTTCAATCCATTTATCTTAATAAAGAGAAGGTTAAGGGGTGACTTGATTACAGTCTATAAGTACCTACCTGGGGAACAAATATTTAATAATGGGCTTTTCAATCAAGCAGAGAAAGATATAACATGATCCTGTGGCTGGAAGTTGAACCTAGACAAATTCAGAATGGAAATAAGACATAAGTGTTTAATGGTGAGAGTAATTAACTCTTGAAGCAACTTGCCAAGGGCTGTGATGGATTCTCCATCATGGACAATTTTTAAATCAAGACTGGATGTTTTCTAAAAGATCTGCTCTACGAATTATTTTGGGGAAGTTCTATGGCCTGTATTATACAGGAGATGAAACTAGATGATCACAACGGTCCCTTCGGGCCTTAGAATCTATGAAGCAGACCCAGAGGTATTAAGATCTACATACATTCCAGTGGGAGCATAAAGGGGACAGCACACTGCTAGACAAGTCATTACAAAATGTCAAAACTAAAAGCATGAGCCTCTTGTGCTTCAGCTAAAAGACCAAGTAATCTAAGCTGACTGTTTTAGTAGACTCATCAACTTCTTATGTAGTCCAGCATGGGACTCTACTGTTTGAATTAAAGGAATAAGTCTCCTAGCTGTAGCAGACTCATTAATCTCCTATATGAAACAGCCACTAGAGGGGGACAAGATCCACATCGTCCTAGAATCTACCAGGTGACACTATTGACCTGAGTAATAAAGCTAGGTCATATGGATTTAAAAAATGAACAGATGGACTAATTAGAGACAAAATTATTTGTGGTATAACTGATAGCTCAAAGCAAAGTTGCTGTAAGAAATAGACTTGACTTTGCAAAGAACAGTGGATATTTGCAGGGCTAGTGAAAAGTGCTTCCTAAATGAAAGTGTTTCCAGTGAGAGAACTGAAATGCATAATAGAACACATTGGTTGAGCATGCACCCCCCTTTGTGTTTGCCTGCTACTGTTCATGGACTTAATCCTTTAGCTCAAGAGGCAGTGCTTTAGAACTAGGGAACCTGGGTTCAATCCCACTAGTGACTCAACTTGCAGGTCATGACAATAACAAAGCATAAAGATAATATGTCAGGCCTACTTATATGTATATGAAAAGTGACAGAGGCCAAGTTTCTTTGCCATAAGCATGGAATCAATCACAATGCAATGCAAAGAGTTAAATTAACACTTAGAAATATAGAAGTAAAATCTGAACATGTCTGCATGGTAAAATGAGATGTCACTGAGTGACCATAGCTGCCATCCGACTAGCTTAAGGGGTATCATTCATCACTTAATAAAAGCAAACAAGTTAAGGATTTTGAATAGATCTAAAAGATTTTAATAACATGAATGCTCTCCCATAAGAACAGTTGAGGAGATAATGTCTGGACATCAAAAAGACTATTTTCATGCAGATAGAGAACAGAGGAATTAGAGACCCAACACTAGTTTCCTTTATTAATTTTTTTAATGTCTGCTAGTATTTCTTCAAGAAAGTTGTTGTATTTGAGTGGTGAGGAACATGTGTAATCACTTACTGCCATCGGCAACAATGTTCTTATTTATTTATTTAGTCAGGAACAGAAAAACTACAGACGAACTGCCCACTAGCTAGGATGAAGCCAAACTGAACCCCCAGGGAATCTTTTCCTCTCTAGGCAACAATTTGCACACACTAACACGTGAGAGCATTCCCCTACATAAAACTACAGTGCCCCCTCACTCCATACATACATAACAAAAGTAAAACTCCTTTGCCAGTTGTGTTCACTGGTTTGATATGGACAGCTTCATAGTAGAAGGATATGGCAGAAGCATCCTGTGGCATCTCAAACAAATTTACCTCCAATTGTTTTATCCTTCTCTTCACCAGAAGAGATGCAGATTAAATTTCAAAAGTAGCTGAGGACCATAGTGCGAAATCTCAATATGCACAGGATGTAGGCCCAGGCGCTCTTCAAACCCAGGAGAAAAAGCCTTAGCCATTATATTAAGCTTCAAACTACAAATCAGCAAACCAACTGGGAGGGAGAGAGTGTCAGGAACTGGGTTGCCCCTTGTCCCGGACGGATCTCTCTCAATTAGTAAACAATCATAGCAATTATTTATACCTTTGTTACAGACAGTGGCTAGCAAACCTGGAGACAGTAAAAGTAAACATTTGCATTTGTTTATACATAAGCCTATTCGCTATCTTATTTGTCTTCAATACTAGAACAGAAAACAAAACTGCAGTTTACAAGGTCGTAATGACTCTTCACACAATTCTCTCTGTACCACATTAAGATCCCTTCAAACCTTCATTAATTAATTCTTGGCCTCCACACAACCAAACAACCAACATATCCACATCAATTCAGTCTGTTTCAAGTACAAAGGCCAAAAGATCTGCTGCTGAGAGCAGTTTTGCCACTGAAATCCAAAGGGCCAGATGCCCATCTGGTGTAAATTGATTTCAATGGTGCTGCATTGATTTATACCTGCTGAAGATCTGGTCCAATGAGCGTATTGTCACTGGCTTAATCTGGAGCAGGATCTGACCCTGTATGTTCAGGGTGTACCCATCTGTGACTTGCAAGAAAGAAAAGGGTGAGAAACCTTATTCAATCATTATTTTGTGTGTATTTTCAGGGCAAATCTTATTTGATTTGTCTTCTCCCATTTTGTCTTTCATCTGCTTTTATACATGGGCTAATGCCTGGGTGCATTTAAAAAACATAAATACCTGACACCAGATAACACACATTCAAAAGTGCAGTGCAGGCTGCATAACACTTTTGGTATTCCCTGTGCACGGGATAGGGATTTTTTCATTTCACGCATCATCCATAACTTGCTGCAGTGATTCTAAAAAATCTCTCTCCCACTCACATGAATACAAATAATTTAAATTCATGGTTTTGGAATTTTATCATTGTGGAAGTTGGGATTGTAAAGTGTTTATATTGGTAGCGGTGACATTTCTTATAGATTAATCAAGTGGTGGGACTGCCCGACAAAATATTGTAATATTACTTGTGTTGTCCAGGTTCTTTGGGCTGTGATTTCATTTCACTAGGAGGTCAGTTATCAAGATGTCTGTCATCAGCTTCCACATTTCTTTTTCTGTGAGGCCTCCTCACCTAAGCCCAATGTAATAGGTTATTTAAGAACACAGGAACTGCCATACGGCAGCTAGTGAAGTATCTTGTTTCTGGCAGTGGCCTGTTCTAGACAATTTGGAGGAAGTTACCTTAAATGCTGCAGTGGACAGTTATGGAATTAAAACTGCCCAGAGGGGAAGTTTCTTCTAAAGCCCCCTCAGTGGTTGGCTTATGCCCTGAAGCATGAACATTTTTATCTCCTTAATATAAAAGTGACTGTTTTGATTATCCATATAAAAGTCTAATCCTTTTTTAATCATACTAAGCTGTTGGCCTCAGTTAAATTTTGTGGCAATGAGTTCCACAAGCTGTGCAAAAAAATCTTTTATCTATTTATAGATAAATGTTATATATACTATAACATTTGCAGTATTATCCCATTCTTTATCCAGGCTTATATTTTAATTATTTTGTCATCACCTGCACATTGAGTCTACAGGAGTCTACAGCAAAACCCATGTCTTTCCAAGGAGTGATTACAGTTAACTTAGAAACTAGTAATGTGTCTGAGTAATTCAAACTGTTCCTTACCATATGCTTTAACTTTTTCTTGGAAGCAATTTTATAATTTATTCTGTATTGAGATTTTTCGGTAGAAAAGTTTTAAGTAATGAACTGTAATTACAAGCCAGGTAAAGCAAAAGCCATTTGTGGACTGCACTTTAAAATCTGGGTGCCCAAAGATGTTTGTGCTATTGTAACCCTAATTTGCACACACACACACACACCCCTACTTCAGCTGCATGCACATCTCAGATCATTTTGTGGGTCACTGCCCATTTGCACATTGCCTCTATAACTGCCTAATTTGTACACACATGCTCACAGTAATTGTACATGTAAACTAGGTGTGAATTTTTGCACATGTAATTGCATTAACCTATTTTTGAAAATCAGGCCCTCAAATGTGTGAACATTTGTTACATTTAATCCAGTGGGTGGCATATGATTATTCAATACACAACCATCCAAACAGAAAGAGACCAAGAAGTTAGGAAAGAGAGAAAAAGGGGTGATTTTTATTTCCATCCTGATTTGTTGTTTTCATGGATTGCCAGGAAACCTGCCCAAGCTTCCAGAAATCTTGCTAAAGTCATTCTCTCCATATGTTAAGTCCTCAAAAGATGCTACCATGGTTTTCCCATACACTTAAATCAATCTTACAATTGTCGTGGGAGCTTTTAAGACTACTGTCGTAAACTTGTCATTCAAGCCACAAAATCTCTATTGCAAAAAAAATATATCTATCTATCTAAAAGATTGTTCAGGAAAACTAACAACATTATATCCAGCTGAACACCTATACAAGGTCTGAGCGTTGTAGTTACTCCTCCAGCTTTAGGCTTTGTTGCCCTTTTGGAGGCCGGCTGATAAACAAAGAGATGGGGAATCCCATGCTATCTTTGCCCTTGGTAGTGTGGTCTGCCTGGGATGGTTTTTTAATGAACTACATTGCAACTTCCAGCAGCCAACCACTACTATCTGCCCCCTCTGGGAATTTTATCTAAATATAAAAGCCTCTTAAGAAAAATGACCACTTCTTTAGAAGAGCAGCCAGTCTCTCTCTGAATCAAATTAAGTCTGAGCACATAAATGAGGGGGAGCTTAACCTGCGGAGCTTCAGAGAACTCAAAACTTTAGGTAGAGGTATGCCAGCAATAAGTAAAGAGATAAGGAGACAATGGGACTGATGCAAAGTCCATTGAAGTCAATGGCTATCTTTAATATTTATTGGAATGGGCTTTGGATCAGGCCCTAGTAGATGAAATTGCAGTCCTTATTATAAAGTCAGAAACCGTTGTAAATTGAGACCAGCTTTGGGTCAAATTCTCTGTGGACATAACTTCATTGACTTTTTCAATTGTGCAAGCAGAGAATTTGGCCCTCGGTCTCCATATATAGATATTGCAATAATGTGGACCACCAGATGATTAGACACATAGATGAACACAGTATGTTGGGGAAGAGTTAACACGGCTTTTGTAAAGGGAAACTGTGCCTCACCGATCTATAAGTATCCTCTGAAGGCATCAACAAGCATATGTACAAGGGTGATCCCGTTGATATAGCATACTTGGACTTTCAGAAAGCCTTTGACACGTCTCTCACCAAAGGCTCTTAAGCAAACTAAGCATTCCTGAAATAAAAGGGAAGGTCCTCTCATGGATCAGTAACTGGTTAAAAGATAGGAAACAAAGGGTAGGTATAAATGGTCAGTTTTCAGAATGGAGAGAGGTAAATAGTGGTGTCTCCCAGGGGTCTGTACTGGGACCAGTCCTATTCAACATATTCATAAATGATCTGGAAAAGGGGGAAAACAGTGAGGTGGCAAAATTTGCAGATGATACAAAATCACTCAAGATAGTTAAGTCCAAAGCTGACTGCAAGAGTTACAAAGGACCTCATGAAACTGGGTGACTGGGTTACAACATGGCAGATGAAATTCAGTGTTGATAGGCGCAAAATAATGCACATTGGAAAACATAATCCCAACTATACATACAAAATAATGGAGTCTAAATTAGTTACCACCACTCAAGAACGAGATCTGGAGTCATCGCAGATAGTTTCCTGAAAACATTCACTTAATGTGCAGTGGCAGTCAAAAAAGGTAACAGACTGTTAGGCACCATTAGGAAAGGGATAGATATTAAGACAGGAAATATCATACTGCCACTATACAAATCTATGGTATGCCTACCTCTTGAATACTGTGTGCAGGTGTGGTCTCCTGATTTCAAAAAAAAATACATTAGAATTGGAAAAAGTACAGAGAAGGGCAACAAGAATGATTAGAGCAGCTTCTCTATGAGGAGAGATTAAAAAAGACTGTTCATCTTAAAAAAGAGACAACAAAGGGGGGATATGGTAGAGGTCTATAAAATCATCAATGGTGTGGAGAAAGTGAATAGGGAAGTGTTATTTACTCCTTCACAGAACACAAGAACTAGGGAATCACCCAATGAAATTAATAAGCAGCAGGTTTAAACCAAACAAAAAGGAAGTACTTCTTTACACACTGTACAGTCAACCTCTTGCAATGGGATTTCGTTAAAGCCAAAAAGTATAACTGGGTTAAAAAAAGAATTAGATAAATTCATAGAGGACGGGTCCATCAGATGGTCAGGAACACAACCCCATGATACGGATGTCCCTAAACCTCCAACTGCCAGAACCTGGGACAGGGGATGGATCACTCCAAATTGCCCTGTTCTGTTCATTCCCTCTGAGGCATTTGACACTGGCCACTCAGAGAACAGGCTAGATGGACCATTGGTTGGACCCAATATAAACTTCTTATATTCTTATGATGGATTCCTCAGATCGCTACACTAGGAGTCGGATTTTCACAGAGGCATGTGTGCGTAGCTTGCATATGAAATTTCCATGGTGGCACCAGCAGTGCAACCGACCAGCTAGCTGTTCCACTTTGTGTTCAACAGCTCTCATTTAAGTGCTCTATTAATGCAGTTGTGCACACAATCAATATAACTGCACACACAGATTATTACACACATACATTTTTGCATGAGCAATTGCAAAAATCCATTTCCAGCTAACCAGGGAGTGGTGAGGGTTTCAATAGCAAGAGACGTTTAAATGTATTCTTACTTTTACTGGTGGATGCAAAAGCAGCTTTTTCATTTGTGTATAACTGCTTAGCAAAACAACAGGGACAAAAAATGCAAAATTGTTTACTTGTCGTTCTTAGTGGTCATAGCAGGAGTCAGGCCTAGTGGTCACAGTAGGAGGTCAGAACTGGAGTCAAAGTTTAAATGCCAGAGACAAGGGTTGAAACAGAGTCAAAGCCAGTAAACACAGCCGAGGGTCAGAACCAGGTCAACTGGAATCAGGGAAGGCAGGAGCAGGGCTGGTTCTGAGTCAGGAGGAAGGCTGGGGCAGGAATGGAACAAGACCAGGGGGCAGAGCAGGGTCTAGGGTGGAGCAGGTCTAGGAGTAAGATGAGCACAGAAAGGCAGAGAATCCACAGGCATGTGCATTGAGCAGCCAATGATCTGCTGTTGCTGCTGGGCTTATAAGTTAGGCTGCTGATTCTGCAGCCAATCAGGCAGTTCCAGGGCTGTGTAGCTGAGACTATGTTAGTTGCCTAGCAGCGAAGTCAGCAGGCCACCAGCTGGTCTTAGCTGGCCTATGACTTTCCACATCTTTGGCCAGTGGTGTGATATTCTGTGCACAGCTCCTTTAAAAAGAGTCTTGAAATTATGCAGGGAGGGGACTACTTCATTGGTAAGGAACAAATAAGCAAAGGTCCAACAATACAATGTAATGTGCCTTAACAAAAGGAAGAGGGTACAAAAACCCATCTCAGAGATAGAATTAAGGGTGTGCTGGGATGGTACCGGCAAATTACATCACCAAGGTTAAAAAAAAACAAACGTAAGAGGTGGTCAAAAAGTTACTCTTGGAGTCACTCTGCTGGGTCTAAAGTATATGTTTATTATGTAGATTTGTAAATACTGCAAACACCTAATGGAAGACGGTAGGGGACCACAAAAACAGTGGCATGCAAAATAGCATGGAATCAAGATAAATAAATCCTTAGGACCCAAGTTATAAATACTGTATTGTAACTATAAACGTTAAGAAAAAAGAAAAAGATTAAAAACACCTCGAGAGCAGAGTAGAAAGGATATTTGCCAGACTTTGAAAAGCAATGTGTCTGGCTGTTTTCAATTGACCCTGGAGTTTGTAATTGAGGTTCTACTGTACACAGTTTATTGTGCCAGCTAACTGGCTATATTCCTCTGTGACCCTGACAGGAAACCTGCCTAACTATAGTATAGCTGTACTGTGCTCTCTTTCTCAGGAACTGCCAGTTTGCCTTAAAGTATTAGACAGCATTATATTGATTACTGCTTGATATTTGCAGGTCTGCAAAATGTCCAAGGAGACATAAAGAAAGTTTAGAGACTTTTAATTTGTTGTACCAAAAGCTCTTCTGATGGTCCCAGAAGGTTACACATTTATGAAGAAGGGCAGCAACAATAAAAGCTTATTGTTTGCACTCAGCCAAACTTCATGGATTTTTTAAGTATGACAAAGGAGAAAATGAGCTACACAGATTTTCAATAACTTGAACACCAATCTGTGCTGTCCAAAGGGAATTACCCCAGTGTTCTTTCTGTGTCTATTGTGGCACGGCTTAAAGGGTTTATCCTTGTAAACGACATCAGTAGTTACAGTTAACAGGTCCAAAATGAAGCTTTGGGGTTGGGATCCCTCTTGTCCTGATGCACTGGATGCTCCAGAGAAAAGGCTAAAGATAGCAAGTAAAACTTTGTCAGGCAGCCAGCACACTTACCACTGGAGATGGGAGCAAGCAGTGTGCAGAGACCTCCTCTTTGCTTCAATGACAAATCAAAGGTACCAAGAGGATTCTCTCTCATCAGAGGGCAATGACATGAAGTGAGATTAAGGAAGCAAACCATTTTGCTTGTATGTGTTCAGTTAGAGAACAAGGTCAAAGGCTTAAGGTCTTAAACTTTTAATTAAGAAACAATGAAATCGCTCCTGGATGATGCTGATCCTATCCAGTAGAGAAGTGCTATTTGCCATTTCCTTTGATTTTGTTTTCCTCTTTCAATGAACGACAGAATTTTTTTTCGGTCCAAACTTACCCGTGTACGTGAGATGATTCCAAAGCACTTTTTTCGAATAGCAGAGAAGCATCCAATCAAGAAGACACAGTGTGAATACAGCAGCAGCTGGTGCTGCTACAGAAAGTTCTGTCACAATTATCAGGAGTTAGAGTAAAGCAGGTATAAATATTTTCTCTCAGGGTGAAACCTAAACCATACCATTGCAGCAGAGAAGCAATGCATCTCTCCAGGGCCCCATTCTGCCACCCTTCCTAACATCAAGTACTATCTGGCTCTGGCAGTCAGCCTCATTGACATCTGAAATGAATGGCATTGCTTTCAGAATAAGGTGCTCCTCAAATACCAGAAGTGAAATCCTGTCCCCATTGACTGCAATGGGCCAGGATTTCACCCTGGATCCCCTGCTGTTAATGGAGCTAGGCTAATTCACACCAACTAAGGATCTGGCTCTGTGTATGGGTGGCACTATTGGGCCTTCCATTAGGAAACTGCATATAACACATTTGGCCATGTTAGCAGTCCAGGAGTTAGTTAGAAATGTTCTGGCTTTCGATGGTCATTTTGCACTCCTGTAACAAAAATCAGCTTCTTTTTTTCTTAATAAACTGAAACTTAGCAGACCATTAATCCGTAATGTAGACTAAAGCCTTTGGGTACACAGGAAACAGCATGAAAAATGGCCAGTCTGGTTCTTCCAGGGAAGCTGATACTTCACGTGGGCAGTAAAGATTTTGCAACAAAGAGGAGTATTCACATTTTAGTGCAGATACACAGGGTCTGCACTAGCATGGTGGAGGATAATGGCTTGAATATCTTATATGCACATGTAACCCTCATTTACTTAATGTTGATGCTGCATTTTCAAACTGTAAAGCACCATATATGTGCCAAATGTTGTTGTCGTCAATTACTCAGTGATAAATACTCCTCAAAATTCCATATTCCACCCTTGGCCTTGATACCAGTGACATATGTGCATAAATAATATGGGCCCCAATTCAGCAGAGCACTTAAAGAAATATTTTACCTGAAGTTCATTGGACTTAAGAACATAGGAATGGCCATACTAGTCATACTGTCTTCGGATAGTGGCCAATGCCAGATGCTTCAGAGGAAATTTACAGAACAGGGCAGTCACCTTCTGGCACTGACTTAAGCATGTGCTTATTTGCTTTGCTGAATCAGGGACTAAATGAATTCTTACTGAGGCCTCTGAGTGCTACATTAATGTTAATCACAACAACAAAGATAGAGGATAACGCTATTTGTAAACATACTGTATCATGGGTCCATTGGACTATGTAAGGGCCTATTTGGCAAACAGAAATTAACAAATTCTTAGCTCTTAAACATTAATGGGAATATTTGTTTTCTTTTAAATGAATGAAAACGAGAACACAGACAAGCACATAATACATGGGGATGTACAGGTATCTGTCTGTCTGTCATATGTATAATGCACCCATCACCTTCATACCTAGATGTCAACATACACAATTTAAGTAGCTTTATTCTTGAATTCTCCATTCCATTGTGACAATGGAACCCGGCTACGGATGGAACCTGCTTTCAGACAGAGATTTTCAAAAGTGCTCAATGCACACAATTGGGGTTGCATTTTCCAAAGAGCTCACTTCCCATTTAGACAACTCATTGAGCTGACTAGATGCTGAGTTCTTGAAAATTTGACCCAGACCTTAAGATTCTCAAACCAGGGCAGGTAAATGGACAGTGTGTGGCTAAATCCCCTATGCTGCATGGAGCTTCTCAACTGGAGGCATGGAATATGATCTCAGTTTAAGAAATAAACACACACAAAGGGCCTGATCCTCATCTCACAGTAGTATAAATCAGGAGTAATTCCACAGACTTCAATGGAATTACACAAGCATAAAGTGGTGTAAAGCAGAAGAAAATCAGGCCCACTCTTTTGTAATTTCAGCAATAGACTTGCTTTAAACAGCTAGACTAATAAGTACTTTAAAAAAAAGAAGTACTAATTGCTAATGCTTAGATTTAATCTTCAACATCTATTGTACTTCACCAAATCCTTAATAATCACCCCAGTAGACTCCTTAACATTGTTGTATAATGGGAAACAAGGACAGGGTATTACTTTTTCATGTACAATGATGTTTCATCAGGAGGCCAAATTTCTTCTGTGGAGCTAAAGCATATAAAGCCTGACACTTTTAATTTCTTTAGTAATTGTGTCATGGGGGGAGGGAAGGGGAAGGTATGTCACTATGTCTCTTTGCTGAATTCTGTGAGGTTCAGTCTTATTCCCATGGTCATTGCCTTCTGCCTCTCCTTTAAAATAATGAAGATTTGGACTGAAATAAATTTGAAGATATCAAATAAAGACCCCTTGAGTTTCAGGGAAAGAAAATAAAGCAGCTTTTATTAAACTTGTTATGAGACCTTTCATGACCAGTACTCTCACTGTTCTCTTTGCTCAAAGCCTTTAGAGAATGGTCTCACTTTAGCCTAAACTCAGCTCTTTCTCAGCTCTCTAAGCCTCTGTAAAATTGAAGGACATTCACTCCTACACTCTTCTTTAATAACTCAGTATGATTTAAACTTTCAATCTGCATTCCTGATTTCTGTAATAATTGAAAGGAATGCATTAGCAGCAGGAAAAAAAAACTGCTTTTGCTTCATAAACTTTACCTTCATTGCTTCAGATTTTCAGTAGTTCTCAATATGTAAGTTTAATGGCGTGACCCTAACAAGAAACGATCAGCAAATGAAACGAACCAGTGTGTAGCTGCTCCACACGGCTACAAGTGTCAGCTGTGGCCTGCCTGCCATTAATTTTATTGTAACTCATTTCTTCAGGTTGAGTACAGCACGATTTAATGTTCCCATTCCCCCATTCCTGTTCTGCATGACAAATTGTTTTAATAAACATAAACCGGGTAATAATAAAGTAATAATAAGCCTACCACTCACCTTATATCACTGCAGTTAAATTCTCCCATAAGCCAACACTGGTTACAATGACAATTACAATCGAGCCAATCCGCAGCCAGGCAAGCACAATGGACAGATTTAATATAGTTTGTAAATATGATTAGTGTGCTGTCATGTTATTGCAGCCTGGTATTTACATTTCTCTCTGGGGTTATTCACTACACCAAATCAACATTAAATAGTACTCCCTTCTTTTCTCCTTAAATCAAATATACCTTTCTTTGTGTTTCACTCAGAAGTTAATGAAGAAAATGCCATGGATTGTTAATATTCAGGGGAATCAATCAATGCTTTACATATTTTTTAAACAGATGTACGTCTGTCTGTGTAAGCCTGGAAGACCTCTCTTGAAATTCACAGTCCACCCTCCACCCATACACCCTTTAACATCAACACTCCTCTGCCTACTCTCTTATGAAAAATGTTCAAATAATGAATGGCTGTTGTTTACAGAAGTAATTTCATGCTACATTTCCATTATTGCCTGGATTTGTTTAGCTTCTCAAGCTTCCCCATTTCCCTGCAATGAACTTTTAAGGAAATATAACCAGCTTTCACTGTTTATGCCATTATGTTTATAATAGAAGCCGCTCTCATTTGTGACATATTGCAACACTTCATAACTGTGTGCAAATAAGCATCCTTAAACTTGTTAAGGTCAATTAATCATTGTACAAAAGCTTTTTTAGCTAGGACTTCCGCCGGCATAAATCCAGCCATGTAGCAGGGTAATGAAAGGGCTCTAGCATGGGCTAGGGTCTGATATGGCACAATTGTGCACTTCAGATGTTAATAAAACTGCTTTGAGATGACACAGTTCTATTTTTCTGAAGCTATTTGGTCTCTGTTTATAGGTAGCAGAGGCAGAATACCTGCTGCCCAGCTGTGGAGAGGGCTCTGGTGTACAAAAAAGTAGTAATTACATTAGTGACAAATTCACACCAACCCTAATAATTTAAAATCCGCCTCTGAGAATGAAAGCAAGGGATCATGGCAGAGGCCAGCCTTTAAAGTTGGAACTCTCAGCATTTCATCAGACAGAAAGAAACCCATTATACACAGTGCAATAAATAGTTTTTTAAACACTTAATATCATGAGAGAGGACATCCTCGAAGTAGGGCACATCCTGCAGGTGGAGTTGAATTGCAATTGTTCAGATGCACGGTATCATTTTGCAGCTCAGTGCTACTGGTGTATCGTTGTTGTTGCAGTCATTGGTATGGAATGAATGCAACCTGGAATCATCACGTGGGATGATGACTGTATCAGCCCCCTAAAAATTGTCAAGCACATAAAGATGATATTAAGGACTCTGACTAATTAGTAACAATCCCTTCCAAACAAAGCCATGGCACATAGAAAGATTCATTCTCATTTTGCATGCAACTGAGTAGAAATATTCGTGTTATTTATATTTATGTTTCTATTTTCAACTAAGAAGTTCTCATTTCCTGCACTTTGGATTGGTCTAGTTCCATGTCTGAATTTTAAGATATGCCTTAATCAAACTAAATGGGTTTTCCAGGTGCCCCAGGCTTGGCAATGTCATGGGTGCAAATAAAATAAGCTGACTATGTCTCATTGGTTTTTGCCTCATGGCTTTAAAAAAAAAAGCCCTACACATGGCAACACTCCAGGAAACCTTTAACCTCTAATGGAAAAGAATAAATTGGTATAATATATATCTTATAGGTATGCATGCATAAATATGCGCACACATATTATGTATACATATACATGTATACACACAATTTCACTGGTACTTATTTCTGCCTACAAATTGGAGGTGCAAAAAGAGAGGCCACATTTTGTAAATCTGGCCCATAATGTATACTACATATGAGTATACTACATAATGTATACTACATGCGAGTGTTGAAATGTTTGCAAGGGATAGTGGGGTAAACTGTTCCCTAGGCATACCTGACACCCTTCCAAGGCCCAACTACAGGATGCAGTATGTCATGATAACCCCAAGTTAGGTACAAAAAATTATTATTCATGCAGGATTAATTCCCTCCTGTTGCTTTCTATAACCTCAGCCTTGTGATTCTTTATTTCTGATTTAAATAATCTTTTAACAATGAGAGTGAGGGGACATCACATTTGTGAGGACCATGGGCAACTTTGGGACTAGGACAGTTGAGAGGCACATCCCTAGTTGTATTTCTATTCAGTCAACTAGGGAATTTGGCCCATACCGTCATCTACCAGGCTTATGTATCAGAGGGGTAGCCGTGTTAGTCTGGTTCTGTAGAAGCAGCAAAGAATCCTGTGGCACCTTATAGACTAACAGACGTTTTGCAGCATGAGCTTTCGTGGGTGAATACCCACTTCTTCAGATGCAAAACCAGGCTTATGTTAACCTAAGAGGATTTACGGATAGTATTCGTTTTAAAGATTCAGTTCTTCCAATTTATATATCAAAATGTCTTTGGTAAAATTTATATCTACTCTTTGTTTTTTGACCTTTCGAGATTCAAAAAGGTAGAAAATAACAGGAGCTGAGCTGAGTGTGTGTGTGTGTGTGTGTGTGTGTGTGTGTGTGTGTGTGTGTGTTAAAGGGGGGGTAGGAGTGGGGGTGTTACTAACATAAAATCACCACACTTGAAACATCCTACTGAGATGAGAAGAATTGTGAAGCATACCGAGTGGTACAATAGCTATTCATTAACTGCCTGTATCAGCCGGTTCAGAGATTAGAGCTTAATGCAATGGTGAAGTAAGTGTCCATATCACAGTAGCCATGGAGGAATAGCAAGATGTAATGAAACTGAATAGCTAGCCATTGAAAGTTGAAAAATATATTGATTTTTCAGTGCTTGATCACCCAGGAGGCTTTATCAGGTATGAATACTTGGAAACCATCTGCTAACTCTGTAATGGTATTTTAGGATTTGTGACAGACACCAGCAAAAATAAAACTACATGTTAGAAAATAACACGAAGTGAAGCTCACGTCTCTCATAATAAATTCCATTGCTCCCCATCTGTTTTTCAAAAATCCTGTCTTTTATAGTCTCCATATTAGATTTTTTTAAAACACAAATTTAAATTAGTACATAGATTTGATTTCTCCCACCTTTAAAATAGAAGATAGCTCTGAAATATTCAGAGCAGCTTTTCTCCCTAGACTAGGAGCAGAATGCATTCCTTTTGTGGCTTAGATGTCTTCCCCCCACAAAAAGAAAGTCAGCAGAACTCCTCGTTATTATATTTAGCTATTGAACCTAGTTGTCAACATTTCTTAACATTCACTTGTGTAACTCACAGAACAAAAAAGAACAGGAACAGGCTTGGAGGCACAATATCTACATATTGTCTGACGTAAATAACACTCTTAGACATGATTGGCATTCTCCAAACAACAATCATTGTTATTGAAATGTGCCTCTATTCCCCTTGTTTTAATACTGAGGATGATTATGAAGTCTCTTTGGGTACAATAAATCAGCTGAAAGATGTAATAACATGTTTCAGCTGTTGGAATGGCTGTTTGATTACAGCTCTGAGGGATTTTTTCCCCCATCTTGTTTCTAGTTTTATTCTTAATCCATTCTGCGATTTAAAAAAAATATATTCCACACATCAGCAGCAAATATTCATTCTTTTTTATTGGGTCTGTGCATAGGTTGCATAGGAATCAAGTTGCATTTTAACAATACAGAGAAAAAATATTTTTCTATTACAGATTTGCTTAAAATAATAAGTTAACGTGTCATTTTAAATTACAACTCAGTAAACACAAATTTAACACCTGCTAAGTCATAAAAAAAAAGACTTTTTGCCTCAATCAAACAACGTCTGATTTCTAGAAACAGGTTTTGAACTGAACCATGTTTTCTGATTTGTTTTCCTTAGTAATTTTGTGAGCCCACATTTTAATTAAGTGGTGTTGGGAAATTAAATCGCCCAAAGTGTTCATGTTTAAAAGGAGGGGAAACTATTTCTTTCCTGATTAGACCCTCTAACTGCAATATACACAAGATCAAGAAAGTCAGACAACATAATGGCAGAGAGTAAGACAGCTGGATGGAGTCCTTTGATGGATCTGAGAATCTGTGTGGCACAAAGGCTGTGCAGCCTCTCAGTTCACACTCTCAGAAAAAAATCTTGCAAATAATTAATTTTTAAACAAGTATTTTGTGAAACAACATGTAGGGAAAAACCAACAACAAGGGAGGGAAAAAGATTAACAGGCGGGTTGTTTCTTTTTCCATTCACCTTTTGCTCCAGTCGTGAAGGGTTTACCCCAGGTTGGTTGACCAAGACTGCTGCTCAGTTTCACTCATTCCCCTTCCCTACCCAAGCCAATGCAAATTCATTCCTAGATGTCCCCACAAAGTCCACAGAGTTAAGGAGGCAGCTGCATTCAAAGCTAGTGGTGAGAAAATTCAGAGAAGCTTGGAGCGTCCTGAAATTTTGCCACCCACTCAGTGATGTGCTGCCAAAATGTCAACAATAGGTTCCTAGGAGAATCCTCCCTCGCCAGCCTGTGAAAACCCCTGTGCCCCAGCAGCATGGTTACTTGCCAAAAGGATAAGTGAGGGATGGGAGACTCATTCATGAATCTTCCTATTGAAACGAAAACACTTTCTCATCATCATCAAGAAAGGTGGCAATACCACTGAGTGAGCCAACATACTCCCTTTGGGTGGAATTATTATATATTCCTGAAAAAAAATACCAAGAATGAGTCACTTTTGCCAGCAGAACCCTCTTTGGAGTGGCAAGAAATCTGTCCAGTAAGAGTACAGCAGCACAAGCTCCCCACCAGTCTACCAGGGGTACCAGAAAGGGCCAGTGGTACCCAGAAACTGGGCAGGGATGGATGAGAAGTGGGGTATGACCACTGACTATGCACAGCTCCCAGGAGACCTTCACCAGCAAGGCCTGATCCAGAGCCCACTGCAGTTAACACAAAGGCATAGATTGTTGTCTGATTACTGGAATACATTGAGAGATAGCCCATACATGAATGGATGTTAGTTTGTATCTTTACAAACATTTTTTTGAAAAATTGTAATTCTGTAGGGTTAAAGATTGTGGGTGAGATTCAGATCCCGTTTATAACCAAGATCAGAATCTGCACTGTGGCTCTCTCCTCTCAGAACCAACCAGCACAGTAGGGGAAAAAAAATTATCAACATCCAGTGGAATTACATAATACCCTTAAAATGTATTCATTGGTTAATTTATTCCCCTCTTTTTGACCTTTATTTAAAGGGAAAACTGCCAACTGCATAAAATCCTGCCAACTTCAAGAAGCTTAATTGTGCAGATTATGGTCTGTTTGTAAGACAGATTATTAAAGCACACTTGGACCCTTCATATCCCTGTGCTTGATTCAGTAATGGTTTATGCATTATGTAAAGGAGATTTGTTTTGATTTCCCTTCTCACAGATGCAGAATGCCCTACACCTTTTGTATTAAAAACTTCATCATCCATTACCTCTTCGCATAAATGACTGAACCACAATTAGGTGCATATATATTGTAACTTAAAGCTGCCCATTCTCCCTTTCAGGGGGTGGGAGGGAGAGAGAATTACTTAGTGTTTACTCTAGTATTCATTAAAGAAAAAGAGCACACTCCAAAAGAACTCTAGGATTGATTGATATAAAAAACCAACACACCCATATTTCAAATGCTTGACAGTTGTGAAAAATGTGTAATAAATTAAACTTACTTGCAACTTACAAATTCTAATTCTGAGAACGATGAGAGACATTCAGGATAAGGATAGTTATGCTAGAAACAAGGGGTAGGACTGACATTAACCACTTGTATTCAAAACTCTAGTTCCCTTTTATTTTTATTGTTTTCACTCTCATGGGGAGAACTTAGCAAATGTGGGTCTAAAGAGAAAGTTAAAAGATTTACATTTACAATATGTGCACAGCTTCACATAGAATATATTTGATTCTTATCAGCCATTATACAACTAGGAATCTATCCCCCATGACCCACTGGGGAACTACAGACTATGGGTCTGATCCAAAGACTTCCATTGACTTCAATGTCTTTGGACCAGCCCTCACTTTCCAATTTCATTCTCCAGTCTCTTACTCATCAGCAGCCTCCTATTCACAAATTATTCTTTAAGCATCACTGGTATTTCTTTTCTGAATATTTTCAGTTCACTTCATTGTTACACCTATCATGAGCCAAATTCTTTGCTGGTGTGAAAGCACAAAAGTCCACTGAAGTCCATGGAATCGTGCCCATCTACACCAGCAGAGAATCTGGGTCTAGATTCTTCTCTGTGAACAAAGAGGATGCTACATTGGCTGGTTTTCTAGAGGTTCTGGTGGAAGTCAAAGAAAAGCAGCTTCTCATGTTGTGTCATCTCTTACAAAGAAATTTGAAGGCAGAAACAGCTTTCTTTGGAGTTAGTAAGGTTTGAGCTATCAGACAGAAATACTATTTCCCTCATGACCATTGCACAACTAAAGAATAACAGTGACATACATATTTAATTTGAACACAGACATTTGTAGCTGTGTGCCAGGTCTTTGCTGCCATACTGGTGATGAGTAGTTGTGTGTGGAACAAATTGAAGAAAGCCACAGACTAATTTCCTAGATGTGTCTTTCCTCCAATGGTAAGAATGTGATAGGTTTTAAATTAGAATGAACATCTATCTGCAGCTCAATGAACTGAAAATTCAAGAAGAAAACTCTTAAATTCTTTCCAAGTGTCTGAGAATGACACAAAAATACAAGTCTCTTCAAATATCATGATTTGACTAAATCTAGCCACCAAAGAGAATGACAAGTGTAACAAAAAACTGATATACACCTGATCAATAGTGATAATGAATGGAAGTTTATTTAATGACAAATTAGTGATATCTCTACATAAACAAGCCACAGCACTATATACTATAAGTTGCCCATAATACTGCAGCAAAAAAAGTCTTTAATGAGATATCACTTAGATGCCCCTGATGTCACATATCAGACGGTACATTATCACATACAGTGTGGAAAAATGTGGAAGGTATTTCATACCACAATGAGCAAGAGTAATGCTCTCGCTGATTTGTTCCTGAATATCTTTCTACTACAAGGTGCAAATGAAGTTACACTGTACGTTTGTTTGAGAAAACATATTCCAATAAATTTCATTTTCAACCAAAAGGAAAATTCCCATCATTTGCAAGTCCAATAAACCCTGCACCCACTGAACCTGGATTGCCAACACTTTTAAATGAGCACCACTGGAGAAGGCTCACTACCATGCAAATGGATATAGGAATTCTGTAAGGATTGGAGCTCATTCCTGGAGCTTTGTGATGAAACAAGAACTGATTGTTTTAATGCTTAGGTTTTACTGCATGGCTTTAAATGTAGATTTAAGATAAGAACACTCATTAAACCTATCATATAGGTAATTTTGCTATGTTGAGGCTGATTACTTGTATGGCCTTACTGTATATGTAGTTTGGTACAGAGATTCTAATTTTAATTCATGTTTTTATATGGTTTTCCATCAGAAAATGCCAATTCTCTGGGAACATGTAGAATTCATGGAATCTTCTGATGGATAACAACCAGGTTTCCACCTGGCAGGCTGCTGCAGAGCCAAGAGCCTGGCAGCCCTGGAAGCCCCAGCTCAAGCCAGGGCTCTGAGGGATTCTAGGCTCCCCATTCCATAGCAGGGAGCCTAGCCACCCTGTCTCAAGCTGCACAGATGTGAGCCTGGCAGCAGGGCTGCGGATCTCTGGGCAGCTCAGCGAGCCTCATCAATTTCCTTTTGAAAGTCAGCTTTTCTAAACAACATGTTGGAATTTCTATTTTGCAGGAAAACTCAAAATTCCCAGTGTGGAATGATGTTATTTATGTTTCCCAGGGAATGGGAAATCCAGGTTCCAACCAGCCTTGAAGTATTTACTAAGTTCTTTGGGGCAGGTACTATTTCTGACTATGGGTAGATCTACACTGTAGCTGGGAGCATGGCTGCCCACCATGGGTAGACAGGAACACGCTAGCTCTGCTTGAGCTGGTGCACTAAAGATAGCAGCGTAGCTTGGGGTAACAACATGGGCAGCGGCTCAGGTTAGTCACTCAACTATGTATTCAGGTGACAAGCCCAAGTTGTTGCCCATACTACCCCCAGCTATTTTTAGTGCTCTGCCTTGAGCAGAGCTAGGGCATTTTTCTACCCACCAGAGGCCGCTCTACTTAAAGGCAAATGAGGAAGCTGCCTAAGGCAGCAGGGCCAAACCAGAGTGGTGTTTGAGACAGTAGCAGGGAGGGGGCACACTTACATTTTGGCTAGGGCAGCAGAGTGCTTTGAGTGGCCTCTGCTACCTGCGCTGGGAAGAATGCTCACAGCTGCTGTACAGGTATCCCCTATGTATTTGCACAGTGCCCAGTCTTGGCTGTGGCCTTTGGATACTACCGTATGATACATAATAACTAACCATTACACCTGTCCAGAACCTGAAATAGAGAGAAATAATCTCTGAGAAAAGGAAGAGATACTCAGATTGTTACTCTAATACTGATGAACAAAGATGCTGGTTCAGTAGCCAAATTTTGGTTTTAGAAGCAATGTGGTTCAAATGGGCACAATATACAGTTATTAATGCTTTTACACAGTGATTTATTAGGGAAATTTCAAGCAAAGTTCTTGAAGCTGCAGATTAAGCTAAATAGGAAATCATAATATATTTAGCAAATGATAATAAAACCCACATAAAATATGAGAGAAAAAATGCTTTTCCTTGCTGGGACATTACTGAATATTTAGCACTGGGGAACAGCATAACTTCCCTCTACAAATACATCACTGCTTGGTGCTGCAGAGCTGCAAAGAGAAGTTAAAAAAATCCTACATTTAAACATTAGTAAGGTAGTAGTTTAAAATTATCGAAGCCAGGAAATTCAAAACTAGGGCTGACATATTGTTCTAGTCATAAATATACAACACTATGAACAAAGGCTCAGTGCTTTGACTTAAGGATATTTAGCTGGATTTATTAAAAACACCACATAATTAACAAACAGCAATGTTATTTTTTAATTTGTTTTTCTAAAATACCCACTCATGACCCATGGAATATTTGGAACACCATTTTGTTTGGAGACAAATTCTGCTCCTATTGCAGCATACCATACTTATGTATTTCTCTGCATAATTTTTAATTACTATGATCATTTGCCTGACAAAAAGCTCTTTTTTATCCTTAATTTTTTGGTTTCTGAAGTTTTCTATAAGTCTTAAACCTCTATGACAGGAGTAGGCAACCTATGGCACGTGTGCCGAAGGCAGCACACGAGCTGATTTTCAGTGGCACTCACACTGCCCGGGTCCTGGCCACCAGTCTGGGGGGCTCTGCATTTTAATTTAATTTTAAATAAAGTTTCTTAAAAATTTTTAAAACCTTATTTACTTTACATACAACAATAGTTTAGTTCTATATTACAGACTTATAGAAAGAGACCTTCTAAAAACGTTAAAATGTATTACCGGCACGCAAAACCTTAAATCAGAGTGAATAAATGAAGACTCGGCACACCACTTCTGAAAGGTTGCTGACCCCTGCTCTATGACATCTAAATCCCCCATTGTGATGTCAAAACATAGCACTATTATTTCAGATGAAGAATAAAAGCTTGGATTCAGCAGTCCTAATCTATTTTGCTATGCATACGTCCTACTGAAATCAGTGGTTAAGTTCTTAAGTTCCTTGTTGAATAGGGTTGGACTTAAACGTGATTAAAATTAAACTCAAATGCTTGGTTGAACTGGAACCTAAGTACAGTAGGAACAGATAAAGTCCTAAGGATCCAAGATCCTACATCCACATGTTTTTGGTGTATTCATTCTTCACCCGCATTTGTGAGCCTCAGTTTGTGCTGTTGCAATTAGTTGATTTGGGAATGATGATGATGTCACACACACAGGGTTATGAAATCAGTTTAGGAATAAACTGTATGAAATTCTAAACCACAATCCATACTAGAATGTTTTCCAAAGTTTCCTGTAAGGCATCAATATTATTTTTTAAAGTGTCTTAAACAACATAATTCAAAGTTTAAAATATGAATATCAATCTTATTTCAACAGCAGTGCAGTGATTTCCTGCTGGCTACTGGATGCGTATGTGCCACTGGAAGGAGGGGTTCTATTACACAATGTCCTCTCTCATGCCTCCAAATAAAAGGTTTAAATAGTACGCCTTTTCTTTCAAATGTTTCAACAGCTTTTTTTTGGTCTTCAGTGAAAATTCTAATTGGGTTTCCAGTTCTTGAAAGTAAGTCAGAATCTTGTCTCATTTTAAAAATATGGAGTTACCACTTCAAAAACAGTGAAAAATGTTTCCTATGAGAAACCAAGTTTTGATCATTTTAAAATGTTTAGAAGTTTTGATATTATGTCTTAAATTTTGAAACAAAAACTCATTTCAAACCAGAAAACTAAAATTTTTCATTTACAAATCATCAAAACAGAATGTTTCAGCAACTTCAAACCCTTTTTTCAACTTTTTTTGGCTCAAGAAATTCATCAAAACCAACCATTTCCTGCTAAGAGTTTCAGGTTTTTGTAATCACCATTTTTTGACTAAACAATGTTTTGTCAAAAAAAATATTCTAGAAATAACACAACGCACTTGACAATGAAAAAAATCAGAAGTTGTATTCTATGGAGCAGACAGGGAAAAAGACTGTATGGAGAATGCTTGGGAAAAACAACCCATTAAAATTTGGAAAGCCACCACATTATCTTCTTTTTAATCCCTCTTTATACCTGCCTCTGCCACAGTGCCTTCAAATCACTCCTGTCTGGTATTGGTTAGGCAAGTGGCAAGCTAGGACTTCTAGTTTTTGGAAAAATTATGTTCTTCTTGTTACCTCCTCCTCCCACCGACCTCCATCCTCTTTGTTTGAACAATTCACCTGTCACATCTCGTCTGACACCTAGACTCTGAGCTCTCTAGGACCAGGACTATTTTATTATTTGTTTCTACAGCACCTACCAAGATTGGGCTATGGCCCTTAATTAGGGTTCCTAGATGCTACCATAATAAAGAATAATGAGATGCTGGATTGTAAAGAGTAGACTATCTGTCCACACATCAAAGAATATTTGATGCTTAACATACCCCAAAGCCTTCCCTGAAGGAGGAGGAAATCTACAAGGGATTTGGGTGAGCTAGGGACTACCCTAATTTATAGCTGACTGCAGAACAAGAAATTAATTCTATGAGAATTTACTTTCTAAAGTGAAAAGTCAGTATGAGATAGAGCAGAAGTATATGATAATTTATACATATACACACGGCAAGACAGGGTTTTTTTATACTTTGTGACTGACTTTTTGTGATTCTGTTGTTTTTACAGTTTTTCTGACAGATTACTTTTGATTGTAGCTGCATATTCTCTGTGCAATTCAGAAAGAAAAACTGATTTATGTTGGCATGTAGTATACTGTCTTTCTCCTCCTCCTTTTCACTATTAAGGTTGGATTCAATATTTCACTTTAAGTTCAACCTCTTCTTTTGTATGGAGAAAGTATATTACAGCTGAGTGAATAATTGATTTTTTCAGTTTGGTGGCTGATCTGAAAAATCCCCCCAAAATCTCACTTTGGTTTGAACTGAAACTGATTTTTAAAATTTTTTTGTTATTTTTCAGGTATTTTTTATCCTTAAAAAATTGTTTTAACAAATCTAGCAAAATTTCTAAATGAAATATCATTTTGAAATGAAAAGTCAAAATGGTTCATATCCAAAATGTTGAAACAAACCATTTTGACGTTATAAAAAATGATAATTTTTTATTCAGCTAAAACTGTTCATCCAATTCGACCAGAATTAGCAAATAGTTTTAGTCACCCCAAAACTGCATTTTTTCGCAAACAAACTCTTTGACCGAAAATTTTCACCCAGCTGTAAAATGTATCCTCCCCAATTTTACAGCACATAATCTGTAAGTAAAAAAATATTTTTCTGGGCATTGTCAACAAAATATTTTACTTAGTTTATCAGTAAAAATAATTTTTTTTTAAATCAGACATTTAAGAATTTCCAGTGGCTAACTTTTTTCTCGGATCCCGTCTTTAATTAATTGATGGCAGTTATCCATCAATTTCCCCAGGGTTAAAATACATTGCCAACTACCTTTGAACAAATTAGATTGTAATTTAGCAAAGTTATTAACAATTGTTTTTTCTGATCTTTCTGACTATATTGAAAATCTTTTCTTACTCAAAATGGCTGACATTTCCTATAACTTACAATTGGAACGGATTGCTCTTCTCTCCAGTAAAGATGGCTACTACTTTATTAGTGTGTGAGATGCCCCAAGTGAAGATGGTTGCCCTTTCTTATTGTTTCCAAAAGGAATGAAGCCACAAGCTGTCACCTAGAAAGAAATTCCGTTTCACTGAAACCATCATACCTCTCATCTTTCAAACTTGCTAACGTGTTACACAAGCAATTGAAATGTGTTACCAATGGCCTAAGTGTGGAATGTATGTGTTCGGTTGCATGTCACAAGGTAATTAACAGACTGAAAACTTGTGTTGAGGATATTTCCTCATGTTGTGAATTAAATAAATCTTTTTTTTTTTAAAGAAACATTGGAAAACAGGAATTCTATCATGTGCAAGCACTAAGGTCCCCCTCACTCCCCACATGGGCAGTCAGCATGGAGCTATTCCTCTAGCTCAGTTGGTCAAAGTCTATGCTGCAGTACTGGATACAAACCCCCTGCTGATGACCCAGATGGGATCATTATGCTTCCTGCTTACAGCTATGCTGCAGCCAGGAAGTGCAGATGTCCACAAAAGAGAACAATTATTGATAAAACAAAAGAGTTAACCAAATCACAAAGAGGTCTCAATTTGGACAAATGTTTGAGCTGGTTTATATTTTACTGGAACAGTTTCTCTTGCTCCTAAAGATGATGAACTAGTTTTTTTAAAAAAAATCTAGATATATGAGGGGACTTTGTCCTCTACTGTAGTGGCCAGAGTGAAGCAAAGGGAAGATTGCTTCCTACACCACACCTACAGCTCTTTAAAGTGCCTAGTCTTTCTGTTAGCGAAGTCAATGCTCAACTGAAGCAAGTTGGGTTTTACTTTTAAAGTTATTTCATTCTTTTCCTCCCCACCTCTCTGCCCTTCCCCACCCCCACTTCCTAAAGAAAGACCCCCAAGAGCCGCCATTCAAATGCAGTGAAAACAGTGTCAGTGGGGGATAGTTCCCGCAGAACAGGTTGTTGTCATTGCTGACCTATTCAACTGCAATGACAGCAACCTGCCTTTGTCTTCTACTCCACTAAACAAACTGATGTCAGCCCCAGTCCTGCTGCAGAAATATCAAGAAGTAAAGAACTCACAGAGGGAGCTTGCAGCGGGGTTGACACATTTTGCAGAAACAGGGAGAGCCGGTCAATAAAAGGGGATGGAGGATGGATCAAAAGGGGCTGACTTACAATGGGATGTGGGCTCAAAAGGGGTGCATACAATTCTAAAGGTCACAATTTACAAAACAGAGTGTTCCCTGAATTGTCGCCTCCTCCACAGTAGGGAGGGACCTGGGAGTGACATGAGGAAGAAACACATTCCTAGTAGTTTAACATAGGGGTATTTTTTTAAAGGGGCGGGGGAGCAGAATTCACTGCGGTCTGCAACAATGTAGTCTGCTAACTTCATGCAGAGAACAGGACAACATAAATGTATAGAAGGGGTGATATTAGGATAGACAGAGAAATAAAGAATGATACGGAAGGGTGGGCTTGTGATTAATGCAGTGGCCTGCTTCTCAGAAGATCTGGGGGTAAATCACGGTTCTGTCACACACTTCCTGCATGATCTTGGGCAAGGCACTGCATTTCTCTGTGTTTCAGTTCCCCATCTGTAAAACGGGGACAATAATGCTTCCTTCCTCCTCGATTCTGCCATGTCAATTTTTATTGTAAACTCTCTGGAGCAGGATCTGGCCCTTACTGTGTGTTTGTACAACAGCTAGTACAATGGAGTCCTGATCTCATGTGGTGCATTTAGGCCCTTCGGTAACAAACAATAGAGTTGGTTGGCCAAAATCCCTGGGGAGAAGGGAGGGGGGAATTGAGAAAAATTTCTAATTTGTTTCCATTTTGCAGGGTTTGAAATGGAACATTTAAACCTTTTTTATGTTTTTCATAAACTACCTTTTTAAAGAAAAATATTAAATGTTCATCATTTAAAGTTTGGTTTTATCCTTTTCCCCCCATACTATTTCTCTTAACCCATTAACCAGTAAGTGCAAGATAATGATTGATGTCCAGGGATTTTCTTTCACTTTTCCATTTGTTACTGTTAGGTAAAAAGCAAGTCCTACTCACCTCTCCAGCACCCGAGTTTGTGCGGAGTTGGTATAGGGCTCAGAAATCTGTCAGAGACCAGACAACAATTTGTTGATCAACGGGCTCACACCATCCTTAGCTTAAGAGAAAAGCTTCGGAGTAAGTGTGGCAAGTTTATTAGGGGTGAGCATCAATGTTTATACACAGAAGTAAACAAAGTGATTAACAGATCTTAATGGTCATGCATAATCAATCAAGATTCTACAGGATAAAACAGGTTAAAATGTAAATTAGAAAAGACAAAGGGGGAAATGGCTACTTGTTGGGAGGGGGAGGTGTCATGAGTAGTTCGCAGGTCAGAACTTTGATTAAAAGTTTCAGATAGAGACATCAAGTCTGGATTAAGTTTAAACTCATGAAAAGTTCAGACTCAACATTACTGTCACTTTCCAAAACTTCCTCAACACTGGAAATTTTACACAGTGGCAAAAGGAAACATAAAACTCTGTAAAGTTTATGCCTTTTCAAAATTTGAGAAATAAATTGAAGGAAAAAAAACCTTTGAAAAATGTGGGGAGAGTAACATTTTCTGTCATTTTACATTATTTTCAAAATTTTTTAGTGGAAAAAAGGTTTAAAAGTTTTAGAAAGTTGTTTTTTTAATTCTCTTCACTTTCTCAAACTTGCCCCCAGTTTCTTCCAGTAGAAAAAACAAGAGGAGAAGAGTCAAATACGGGGAGAAACTGGGATTTTTCCTACTATTTCAAAACAAGAAAATTTGAAGTTGTTTACATTTGTTTTGTCTAAAGCAATTTTTGGGGGATAATGTTTTTAGGGAAACTATTTTTAACTGTCAATAATAATAGATAAATGGGCCTGGGGATAGAATTTACCCCCAAACCTTAAAAGATTAGTGTACAGAGGGGTCTTTAACCCCAAAGCTTCTCCACAACAAGCTGGTACAGAGTTCCCTTCTCTGGTGGCAGTGGCTGCAGATGGCCCCTGTACAGCTACCCTGCCTCCCACATGTTATGATATTATGCGTTAGGGTGACCAGGTGTCTGGATTTTAACTGGAACTCCCACTTAAAAAGGGATCCTGGTGGCTCCAGTCAGCACCACTGAGCAGGCCATTGACTGTCCGGTTTGTGGTGCTGCACAGTGGGGTGGCAGGGTCCCTGCCAGCCTCCACATTGTGTGGCTCCCAGGAAGCTGCCGGCATGTCCTCCCTCCTGCTCCTATGTGTAGGGGCAGCCAGGGGGCTCTGCATGCTGCCCCTGCTCCAAGCACCACCCCTGCAGCTCCCATTGGCTGGGAACCTGTGGACAGGGCAGCATGCAGAGCCTCCACATAGGAGCCGCAGCAGGGACATGCTGCTGCTTCCTGGAGCCGCCTGAGGTAAGCGCCGCCCAGAGCCTGCACTCCTGGCCCCCTCCCAGGCCCTAACCCCCTCCCCCAGCTCTGATCCCGCTCCCCCTCTTCCAAACCCTTCGGTCCCAGCCTGGAGCACCTTCCTGCACCCGGAACCCCTCATCCCCAGCCCTGCCCCAGAGCCTGCATCCTCAGCTAGAGCCCTCTCTTCCCCCCACACATGCCCTAACCCCCTGCCCCAGCCCTCTGAACTCCTCCCGGAGCTCACACCTGCAGCTTGAGCCCTCACCTACTCCCAGACCCCAGACCCAGCCCAGTGAAAATGAGCAAGTGAGTGAAGATGGGGAGAGCGAGCGACAGATGGAGTGAGCGGGGGGCGGGGCCTCAGAGAAGAGGCAGGCCTGGTGGGTCCTCAGAGAAGGGGCGGGGCAAGGGTGTTCGATTTTGTGTGAGTAGAAAGTTGGCAACCCTATATGGGGTTAAGTGGCATGAGTGTCTTGTTTGAGCCTGCTGTACTGGCAAACAGCATGAAAATAGTTGTTTATGCAGATGAGTCTCCATACAGTAAATGGCAGTAGGGATGGGTGATATTTTTCAAAAAGTTTATTCACTGAAATTGCTGTTTCAGAATGTAGGTGACATTCACAAAATGGCTGGAGGAAGAGGTGGGCCAGAGAGAGAAAAAGAGAGAGAGAGAGAATGACACTACAATCCAACCGTCAGAGCTCTCCCCTGGGAGACCCAGTCTCTGCTCCAAAGACTCTGTAATTATTTAAACACAGTGGAATAGATGCAACAGGAGACACTGAGAAAGCCCTACCCTAGAAAATCCCACAGCTGGGTGGCGAAGGCACTCTTCTGCAACTTGGGATCTCCAAGTTCAAATCCCTCTCTGAATGAGGTTGGAATTTTCAGGTTCAGGCCAAATCAAATTTTATTTTCAAATTTTCAGAACTGCAAGCAAACCAAAAAGTCTGTCATTTGCGCAGCTCTATATGTAAGTGCTGAGGACAATGGTGGGGTGACATGGTCACCACAAAGGAAAGTCTTGAGTATTTCAAAGGAATGGTTAGGACTCTTGACAGGGCTGCCCAGAGGATTCAGGGGGCCTGGGGCAAAGCAATTTCGGGGGCCCCTTCCATAAAAAAAAGTTGTAATACTATAGACTACTATATTCTCATGGGGGCCCCTGTGGAGCCCGGGGCAAATTGCCTCACTTGCCGCCCCCCTCCCCCCACCCCGGGCAGCCTGACTCTTGAAGGTCGGCCTATCTAGATCATAGCATCATCCATTTTGTATAGCCAGTTTAACCTAGGGAGTTTGAATTTTTTAAAAAGAAGGTGCAACATGACCTTATTTTGTAGGCTAAAAAGGACCCAGTCCTCAGCTGTTGTAAACTGGCATAGCTCCATTGAAATCAATTTACACCAGTTAAGCATCTGGCCTTAGCTGTTTAAATGCTGACCACCTGACAGATAATGTTGCAAGTAATACAATGACACAGAGAGGTCAAGTTACTAACACATAAAAAGTGAGGACTTTTTTGTTTCTTGCCATGGGCAGAAATGTCTCCAGAATTTTACTGGGCACCCAACCTGTATTTAAAATCTCATCTTTATTATTACATGCATATATCAGACAGGCTTTTTGTCCATGGTACATATGAGCTGAAACTGTGATTCAAATAGTCTATTAAACCCTTCTACAGCATGCTCCTTTTTTTTCCAGCAGCGTCCTCTCAACCATTGGGTAGTTAGGAAAATAAAATGCCTAATTCTTTGCAGGAGCCCTGAAAATCACCCTTCTCGGAGGTGTAAACTTGGTGATTGTACTCTATTGTTAAACATTTGATTTGTGATAGTCCAGAAAAACAGAGAACTTGAAATCTCTTTGTGGCATATTAAAGTATAATAAAGTACAATTATAATAAAATCCTGCCCCAGCAACTCCAGTCACAGACAAAATCGTCTCAAATTTCCAATGAACATTGAAGTCCCTGCAGAGTTTCAGCATCCCCAAATAATCAGGGTACCTCAAGCTGTATTGACTTTAAGGATGTCCTGAATGCCCGTCATAAACCACTCAACACACTCGCCACTCTCGGTAAAAATATGTTTTTTTATTTCTTTGCTGTTTAGGGCATTATATATTTACTTCACCAAAAAAGGCAGCTGTATTCTGCTCAGGCAAGACACTGCCAGATGAATGTCATTTTGTAGTACCCAACACATCAAAATAAAATAATAATAAGAAGAAAAAAATCTACATCCTCACAATACAAACTAATCTTCAGGCTTCCCATCAAGCAAAACATATTGACAACTGACAATAGGCAATTAATAGATTAATGAGCATAGCTCTTATCTGTCTACATTATGAGTTTATCTGGTTGTAACAGGATGAACACAACATGGGCCTGTGCTCACTGCATTGGTGTCCCAATAGAAATGAGATCACTGCAGCGAGATATGAATGCAGCATTTTGATTACCAGGTATCGTTCAATGGAACAGAAAAAAACGTACTTTATTCTATACGTTTTTAAATTATTCAAGGGCAAAGAACAGAATATAATTTACTAGGGAGAGAATTAGAGGAAAAGATTTTACAAAGGCTGGAAAGATTAGGTTTTGATTCAGGGTTAAGAACGCTGCCACTGGCACACACAGAAACTGTCAAGAAATAAGATGAAACAAACTTCCTGCCTAAACTGTGCCAAATATAAATTACAAATTCAGTTTTTAAATCAGAAACTGGATAAAACAAAATTAATGGGCAGATACACAAATCCAGAACTTCAGCTGGTGTAAATCAGCCCAGCTCTGTTGATTTTGATGGAGGAAAACTGATTTACTCCGGCTGAGGATCATGGCCAAGGTGCTGTATAACTACATAGGGAGAGGAAATACATGTTCAATTTAGGATGAAGATAGGAACAAACAGCATTGCAATGTTTCTTTTAAATGGTAGATCTGGGGAGGGTGAATTAAGGAGGAATTTGGGGTTAATAAAACCATTATTTCAATTCTATTCTAAATCCCACCCTTTTTATTGCCTGTTAGAGTAACATGTTTCTTTGCCGTCATGCTTACAGTGCTCTTATTTCCTTCACTAGATGCAATCTCTGCCTTTCTTACACTAGAGCCAAACCCTGTTCCCTTTTGCTCCCATGAGCGATCCGGTTGTCTTCAGTGGGGCTATTTGCATGAGCTAAGTGAGTTTGGCCCTTGATAGTGTTACAAAGCTTTTGAATAAATGTGTTATTTTGTGGGCTAGCAAACAATCTAGAACTGCTGCGTGGACACTGTAGCTCTGCCTTAGAATTACTCAGGCTTTCAATTTGACTAACGAACTGAGACAAACCAAATACAGCGTGATGAGCTGTAAATGCTGTAGCTGATCATTCCATATTGTTTTGTTCATTATATCGTTTAGAGGTGATTGACTAGGCTTGATTAGAAGTCAACGGGGAAAACTCCCATTCAATTAATTTTGGATCAGGCCCTCTGCCCTAACCTGTGAGAATTTGGGGATTCAACCTAGTTTGAATGACAGTTTAAAGTGCTTTATTTTCATGTGGAGACCATATTCTTCTTTATACCTTGACTGCACTTACAAGAATTTAAGGCAAACAGCTACTGTGCTCCACCCCAGAGGTGACTGAAATGCTATTTCCACGTGTGTCTGTTTCTACAACAAAAGGCACTATACAAATCCACAGAAAGATGATGTTATTATACAATGCATTCAAAAGGGAATTCAGCTTGTACCTCATTTTTAAGAGTTAATATTCTTTTATCTGATCAAATGGTAAACAGTGCTGGTAAATTAAGTTTCTACAGTATATATATTTGCAAAAAGAACTTTATATTCAAACTCTTTGGAGATAATCCAGCAAATTTTTGTTGATATCCTCTGTGGTCACGTTCTTTAAAAGCCTGGAAAATGGAATAGTCTCCCTTGCATTGCTTTAAAAATGTACATCAATGTCTGGAGTTTCTAAGTGAATGGGGCCCACTAGACATGAAGTGGGGAGAGGCTTAGGTGTTTTCAAAATGTTGATTTTATTACACTCTCTTTGATTATATTCTACAGGAAACCCAATCTAAAACTCCATCAGTGAGAGCTACGACGTGGTGCCATTTAGGCACAGCCCATAGCACGGAGCTGTGTGGAGCCTTGCGGCCCCACAGGGAACACTGGAAGGCATTCTGCCTCAGGAACTACATGTTCACATATACATCCTGGAGTTCCCTGATGCACTGAGGGGTAGCTCCTGGGCTTCTCAAAGAGAGAATACCAGAGCTGCTGGGCACGGAGTGGCCGTATGCCCATTACCACTTCCTTAAATCAGATGCACCTTACTCTCTCCTGCACTGCCAGCCACGGTCTTGCCTCCTTTCCCCAGCTCGGTGAGGCACTGTACACCTCAGAGCAGCAAACGGTAGCAGATTCTGTTGTCTCCAAGCAGAGTCTAGCCCTGAGTGTTTATTTCCGCAGCAGTGGGTTTTCGGTTTGCTGCATTCACTCCTGATCTCCCTGGTAAAGTGTAACAAAAGCCCTTGGCATTCATTTTCTCAGTGTTTCTGGGAATACCCTTTTCAGTTTCATAGATTGATCTGGGATCTCTCTTTTGCTGTATCTGGAGAAAACTGTTGACAGCACTATTAAAAAACATCCCATGAATAGAGGGCAGGAAGCAAATTTGACTAGACCAGTTGTGACTTCCTTTTTATTTGTTACTATAGCATGTATTATACACAAATAGATTGCTAATGAACTTCCACCTTTGGGTTTCTGGAAAACAACTCACTCTAACACTTGGAAGATGCAGGGACCTTTGGTCTTAGAAAATGAAACATCAGACTCATTAATTTGGGGGAAGTGCAGTGGTCCATTTATGAAATTTCTTAAAAACATGATTCAAACAATCCTTCTGAGACTGTATTTTAATGCTGAGATCCCAATAGCCTTACTTTAGAAATAGAAAGTAAAACAAAGACATTCTTGATCCAGGTCAATTAGAGCAGTGGTTGTCAATGTTTTCAGACTACTGTACCTCCTTCAGGAGGCTGATTTGTCTTGAGTACCCCTCACTTAAAAACTACTTGCTTACAAAATCAGACATAAAGATACAAAAGTCACAGCACACTCTCACTGAAAAATTGTGTATTTTCTCATTTTTACCATATAAATCAGGGGTCTCAAACTCAAATGACCCCGAGGGCCGCATGAGGACTAGTGCATTGGCCCGAGGGCCGCATCACTGACACGCCCCCTTGCTGCCCCTGGCCCCACCCCCAATCCACCCCTTCCATGAGGCCCCGCCCCTGCCCTGTCTCTTCTCCACCTCCTCCCCTAAGCGCGCGCAGTTTTAATAAATATATACACTCAGTAATGCACCTCACTCAAAGGACAAAACACGCACTTAGATTTACTGCCTAAGGCTCTGGGAGGGAGTTTGGGTGGGGGAGGGGGTCTGGATGCAGGCTCTGTGCTCGATGCAGGCTCCAGGCTGCGGCAGGGGGTGGGGGTGCAGGCTTTGGGACGGAGTTTGGGGATAGGAGGGAGTGCAGGGGTGAGGGCTGTGGGGCTGAGGGCGAGGGGTACATGATGCAGGAGGGGGCTCAGGGCTAGGGAAGAGGGTTGGGCTGTGGGGTGAGGGCTGTGGATGAAGGGTTCATGATGCGAGGGGGCTCAGGGCTAGGGAAGAGGGTTGGGCTGTGGGGTGAGGGCTGTGGATTAGGGGTTCATGATGCGTGGGGCTCAGGGCTAGGGAAGAGGGTTGGGCTGTGGGGTGAGGGCTGTGGATGAGGGGTTCATGATGCGAGGAGGCTCAGGGCTAGGGAAGAGGGTTGGGCTGTGGGGTGAGGGCTGTGGATGAGGGGTTCATGATGCGAGGGGGCTCAGGGCTAGGGAAGAGGTTTGGAGTGTGGGGTGAGGGCTGTGGATGAGGGGTTCATGATGTGGGGGCGCTCAGGGCTGGGGCAGAGGATTAGGGTGCGGGGGGATGAGGGGTTCATGATGTGGGGGCGCTCAGGGCTGGGGCAGAGGATTAGGGTGTGGGGGGATGAGGGCTCTGGCTGGGGCTGAGGGTTAGGGTGCAGGGGGATGAGGGGTTCATGATGTGGGGGTGCTCAGGGCTGGGGCTGAGGATTAGGGTGCGGGGAATGAGGGCTCTGGCTGGGGCTGAGGGTTTGGGGTTGGAGAGGCTCAGGGTAAGGGAAGCCTGCCTTGCCAGTACTGGCGGAGGGCAGGCACTAGGACCCTGCACCCTAATCCTCAGCCCCAGCCAGAGCCCTCATCCCCCCCCACCCTAATCCTCTGCCCCAGCCCTGAGCGCCCCCACATCATGAACCCCCCATCCCCCCGCCCCCTACTCCCCGGCCCCAGCCCGGCGCGCTTCCCTTCCCCCCCCCCCCCCCCAGCCCGGCCCCGGCGGGTCCCGCTTCCCTCCCCCACCCCCGGCCCCGGCGGGTCCCGCTTTCCCCCCCCCCTTACCCGAGCGCGTCTCCGGCGGTCCCGCTCAGAGCCGCGTGGTGAGGGGGCGGGGCTGTGAGCTCCACGCCGAGCGCAGCGCTCAGCCCAGAGCTCCCAGCCCCGCCCCCTCCCCACGCGGCTCGGATCGGGGCGGGGCTCAGGCGCTCGGACGGAGACTCGGCGCTCTATGCGCCGAGGCTCCAGGAGAGGGGCGGAGGCGGGAGCCTCCGCTTTTCTCTTGGGGGCCCCTGCGGAGCTCCCCTGGGGAGCTCCGCGGGCCGCAGGGAAGAGCTCCGCGGGCCGCATGCGGCCCGCGGGCCGCATGTTTGAGACCCCTGATATAAATTATCAAATAAATCACGACCCCCAGATTGAGAAACACTGGTATAGTATCTAGAGTGGTATAAAGAAGTCATACCACTTGTCTGTATGAAATTTTAGTCTGTATTGACTTCACTAGTGCATTTTATGTAGTGTGTTGTAAAACTAGGCAACTATCTAAATGAGTTAATGTACCCCTCTGTAAGACCTTTACATACCCCTGGTTGAGAACCACTGAATGAGAGAAATTTTGCATCATGACATAGATCTATTGAAGTAAATGGACTTATGCCAATTTACACCAGCCAAAGATCTGGCCCTGTTTAACATTTAGGTGGAATAATTTATTTTAATTTGTAATATTTATAAGCTTGCTCTAAAGGAACCAAATTTAAGTTTTAGGTACTTCTCAGTTACATCCTTTCTTCAGACCTCATCCCCCACACAGGCAAGTTTACTCAGTTTCTCCATCTGCAGATGGGGCTAACAATACATACATCACAAGAGTGTAGTAAGGCATAATTGTGAACCCCTTATTCACACTGGTAAGCGGGTATTTATGGGAGTAATTGGTTCACTGGCCCTTAATGGTTGTAAGTTACTTTAATTTCCTCATGTGAAAGGTGCTGCAGAAATGGAAAATATTATTTATTTCAATAGCAGCTAAATGAATTTACATTATTCATGTGAAAATATTTAAGTTTTAGATATTCTTCTCAGAAGCCCCAATTATAAGTGTGTGGGAGGGGAGGATTCCAGTCCAAAAGTGTGTGGCTCCTTTTAAATCTCAGCTTTTATACTTTGTTACATGAGATCAGTCGTACGTGTAAAAAAAGACACACGAACATGGTTTGTTGCAACAGTGAAAATTTAAAAATCAAATACTTTTTTCATATCAGCTCCCTCATACTGATTTCGGCTCTGAGCATCTAATCAAATGCTAAGTACCTGTGCCTACGATGATCGTTGCATATGCTTCAATAATTAGTTTGGCAAGGCCTTCTATATCAAAGTTACACACATTTTTACACAATATCAGGCAAACCAGCTTGGATCTCTCACTATTCATGTCTCTGTACTAATTGTGCTCTGCATCATTTCACAAAAAAGTTATTTAACTGAGCTTGAAATTTGTCATTATACTAAGATTTCTAAAAATACCCTTCTAGAAAAACTTCCATTTGGCTTGCCAGTAAAGAGAAAGACTCTATATAGCTTGTTTGTTTGAACTTCGAGGCCCATACAGTCCCTGAAATGACACTGCCTTGGTTACTGTTGTGCCCCATTTCTCACAGTACTCATGATGGGTTGGATTGTCACAGCTCAGCTCAGCCACACAAGGGAGTAAATATTATCTTTTCCAAGTAGATAGGGATGCCTCTTTAAAGGAAGGCCCCAGGACAGGTATGGACAGGGGAGTTTCTCCAGTGGAGTAAGAGGTGAGTGTCAGAGGCAATAAGCAGCAGCAGATGCGTAGAGCCTCCATACAGATTATTTTGGTCTCCCAAGATCAATAGGGTTTCTGGACAGCTCCAATGTGGGCAGTGGGTATAAACCACAGCCTCCTCACATGGGTTTTACTGCAGCAGAAAGCAGTGCCACCTCAGCAGCTTGTGGTTGGCAGTACTTATTATTGCTTAAACAGCTTTCAAGAGCCACTCTAAGACACCCAAAGAAACAGGCAGGGAAGCCCTTATAAATAATTATAAAGCACTGAAACTATCAAAGAAAAGGACACATCTATATTCAGAGCATGTGTTAGCTCCAGAAGAGATGTTACTTCATTCTGTAGAATCTTCCTATGCATTAGATGCATAAAGAGAAACAGGAAGCATTTGACAGGAGACATTCTCATTACAGCTAGAGCTGCCAAAGGAGGTAGGGGAACTGCTTTCTTTCTTTTAGTTTCTCAAAAAAATAAATTTACTTTTAAATGTGATCCCTTTGTTTCACTCCTCAATAAACACTGTAAGTTTATAAGAGATCCACAGCCTGTCTTTCTAGAATTATAAAGAGACCTTGCTGACCAATTGAGTGATTGCAAGAACATAACACATTGAAAACCACCTTCACCAAACAAGGACATTCCACCCGAGAAATAGATTGCATGCATCATGGAACGGGCCATGCAAATAACCCAAGAGAACCTGCTTCAATACAGAAATAAACGCCCCTCCGAACACACACACCTAGGTGTTACCTACCACCCCACATTGAAACCCATAAAGGCATCATCAAGCACCTACAACCCATACTTGATGGGGACCCACATCCTGAAACAAATCTTACCTGAATCCCCTCTTCTGGCCTTCAAACAACCCCCCAGTCTCTCAGACCAAGACACACCAATTCAAAGCAGTACCAGATCCTGTCAGAACAACAGATGCAAAATCTACAGACATATCTCCACTATTACAATGATCAACACCCTCCACAACACACCTTTCAAGATCCATGAGTCTTACACATGCCTATTACAATGTGTGGTGTAGCTCATCCAGTGCACTAAATGCCCCAACAACAATTTGTGGGTGAAACCAAGCAACCGTTATGCTCTTTGAATGAACTCACACAGGAAAATTATAAAAGACAAAAACACCAGATCACCTGTGGGTGAACACTTCTCACAACGTTATTCGTATGTCTGACCTATCACTCCTCATCCTCAAAAGAAACCTGCACAACACTTTCAGAAGACAAGCCTGAGAACTTAAATTCATCATTTTGCTAGACAGTAACAATCATGGACTGAAGAGAGACACTGCATTTATGGGTTATTACAACAATCTGTAACCCACTAAAACCCTCCCCAACTGTCTTCCTTTCCCACCTATGACTGGAGGGTTGTTAACAGGGCACTTCATCTTGAATAGTACCTTGAAATGTGTGTTAACTACTTACATTAAACCATCTGTCCCATCTTGTATTTAACTGTGACATTCCCAGCCCTGAAGAAGAGCTCTGTGTAAACTCAAAAGCTTGTCTCTCTCACCAACAGAAGCTGGTCCAACAAAAGATATTACCTCATCCAGCTTGTCTCTGCAAGAACTGGCTCACTCCTGGTTCACGTTATCTTCCAAACAGCTCATGAGGACACTATAATTCCCAGAAAAAACATAGGCAGGGGACTCATGAATATATAGAATTACTGAATTTGTGAAAGACACAAATCTGCTCCTGTAGAAATCAGTGGCAGAATTCTCACTGATTTCAATGATGCAGGTCCATGCCCATTGGGTGGCTATTCAACTGCAGCCCCAAATATTTCACTGAACCTTGGAAAGCTACAAAGGACCAGACACTGTGGTCAATGGAGGAGATGAGAATAATGAAATAAATTGCACTGAAGATATCCTAGAGGAGAGGAGTAAATGTTGAACCCTTGGAAAAGGAGGTGGAGGAATTGAGTTTGACTGAATTATTTGGAAGCTTGAGACAGTCGATGCAAATGGCTACTGGTGAACAATTCATTTCAAACCCAGGCCAAAGTAAAGAAAAGAAGCCACATGCACACACAGTTTTTGTTCCCCCCCAAAGTCAAGAATTGCCTAATCAATACTGGCACTAAAAAGAGATAGGTGTTCTAAGGGGTACCTGGCTCCAAATTACTTTAATAGGAGTCACACGGCTAAAACCCAATGCAAAGCTTTGATAGTTTACCCCTTAGCCTTTCTAAGCATCTACTGCCACCAGGTGGCAAATGCAAAGCAGCAGGAGGGACAGAGAGATTTGTTTTTGCATTGACCGGTGTCAGAACGTGTCTAGGAATTTGCACTGCTTGCAAGGCAAGAGTCAGTTATTGGAAAGAGAGTGAACACTTAACACTTACCATGCCCGTGTGCTCATATGAGCCTGTGTCTGGTGTCCAAAGCACTTGGTCTAATCCAATCAGCCACAATGATCCATTACCTAAAAATAAACTAGGACTTTTCAGGTAATGCTCTGATTGGACTTTCCCCCCCTCCAAATTGTGCTCAACCACTTAATAGAAAAGCTCCAAGGGATTTAAGGTTTTAAATCAAATAAAGAAGCACACAAAAGGGAAAAAAATCCAATCAGGGCAGAAAGGGATGGCTTAAATAAGAACTGATTTTCTTTCTACTTTCACCAGCATCAAACTCTATAGGAGCAGCAGCAGGAGATGGAAGAGGATAAGAAGAGTTTCTCTCTTTTGTATATCTTGATATGAGGAGAGGTAGCATCATGAAGTTAAGAGGGTACTGGTCTGGGAGGGAGGACATTGGTTCTATTCCCAGCTCTGCCACCAACCGGCTGTGCAGGGCCGGCTTTAGGAAGTGCGGGGCCCAATTCAAACAGTTTCGACGGGGCCCTGGCAGGGATGACTTAAAAAAAACAACACGTGGGGCTTGTATTCACCTTGGCGGCACTTCGGCAGTGGGTCCTTCACTCGCTCCAGGTCTTCAGCGGCACTGAAGGACCCGCTGCCGAAGTTTCGCCGAAGACCCAGAGTAAGCGAAGGACCCACCGCTGAAGTGCCGTTGAAGACCCAGAGAGAGTAAAGGACCCGCCACTGAATTGCCGCTGAAGACCCAAAGCGCCGCCCGGTGAGTAAAAATTAAAAAGGCGCCTCTAGCCAGGGAAGGGATTCTCACTGGGCACGGGGCCCGATTCGGGGGAATTGGTGGAATAGGCCTAAAGCTGGCCATGCTGCTGTGGGCCCTGAAGCAAGTCACTTCACTTCCCTGTGACTCTGTTTCCCTTCTCATTCTATCTCACTTTTGTTTATTTAGAGCAGGGACTGCCTCTCACTATGTGTTTGCACAGCATGCAGCACAATGGGGCCCAATCTTGGCAGCATCCTCTAGGTGCTACTGCAACACACATCATAAATAAATGTCAACAACCATGTTTTAAAAGGAAGCTGAAAAATACCAAAAGGAAGGAAAACAAATGCAAAATAAACAAAAACTAAGAACAGAGACCTCAGTGAAGAACCGCACTGAAATGGGAAATAGTAAAAACCTGAGCAAAGCCCAACCTTGCAAGTCCCACAAAAGTCAATGGGGCAGCATCCATCTGTCTGCTCAGATGGAGCAACTGGTAGGACAGGGTAAATGGGTAAAGATTAGAAAGTTGGATGCTGGTTACAAGAAAGAGTGGGAAAACCCTCGCTCAGAGATATGACAATGTGCTTAGGGATCTGCGAAACTAGAAAATTCTTCTCATAACACTTCCCCCCCCCAAATTGCAATTTTGTGGCCCCAAAATTTCACTTGTAGTGAAATATTCATGCAACGGCATTTTTGCCACGAAACATGCAAGCATTTGATATTTTGCATGTTTTGATTCAAAAAATTTTCTTAGCTGGAGCAAAAAATGTGAATTGTGAAAATGCTGAGGTTTCTCTGATGACTTATTTAAAAGTGAACTTTCGTAACATTTTCCAGCTTTTTCATTAAATTTGTCCAATTTCTAGACGGACAGGAAGATGGATTCTGTGGTTTCCAAATTTTGTTGCGATAATTTCACATAGCTCTTGTGATAACGCAGGCACCCCAAGAGTTGCAGCTGCCCCACAGAATTCAGGATATCGTACTGTTGAAATGACCTGTTTACTTCTGTATTATGAGAGTCATTCACTAGTGATATTCATACTGCATATAAGTGCCCCATTACTCTACTTGTTCTTTCTTCCAGTCAAGGATTTTACCACACAACTACATATTTAGACCAAAATTTTCAGAAGAAAAGGGACCTAAAATTAGGTGCCTAAACACATATTTGGAACCTAATTTTAGGCCCCTATTATTGAACATGTTGGGCCACGAAGCCACAACTGCTGAGATCCCATTGTGATGGGAGCCTTAGAAATATGGTCGATAGATAGGCCCCAATCCTCAAAGTTATTTAGGTGCCATTTGATATCAGGTATTTTGAAATCAATGGGAGTTTAGGTGCCTAAACAGCTCTGAGGATCTGTGCCATAGTGTTTGTGGGTCTGATCCAAAACCCACCAAAATTAAAGCCTTCCATTGACTTCAGTGAGCTTTGACTCAGATCCTAAGTTGGGGGATGGCCTGAGGGCTAGCGAATACTTTTGTTGTGAGTGCCAGTGTTAAGCTAGTTCCTGCAAAGTCACTTTCTACACAGACATCTTAGACCCTGACCTCACCAACTCTGTCTCCTGAGCTGAGGTAGATTGACACTTCAGAAATCGTGGGGCATGCAGAAGGTTAACATTCTGACACACTGAGCAAGAAGAGCAGCCTGGAGGTCAGCAACTGGCTAAATATATGCACAAGAAAGGATATGAGGTAAAGGTGGAAGAGAAAGAGAAACGGAAGGTAATGGAAAGGAAGAGAAAAGTGAAAAGAAGGAGGCATAGCAGCGGGGAAGAAAAAGGGACATGGAGGGGATGAGAAGCAAAGAAAGAAAATAAAATGAATTGAAGGAACGGAACAGAATTAAAGAGAGAGGACAGGAAAAATGTACAGAAGCGGAATAAGAAAATGAGAAAAGAAAAATTAAAGGAAAGTTGAACTATCGGATGATAAAAAGAAGTGGTGATGCAGAAAGCGAGAGAGAAAAAAGGAGGGGGAAGTGTGAAGAACAGAAAATGAGTAGACATGGGAGAGAAAACAGAAGGCAGAGGAAAAGGAAGGTAAAGAGAAGGAATTGAGCTGAGGAAGGACTGAAATGAAAACAATGCTAGGGGGCCTGCTGTGGTAGGTCACTAAGGGGTTCACAAACACACACACTTCAGCTTCTGTTTTTGATTCTGTGCCATTGTTAGGCCTAAAACTGCAGCTGCAAATTGTTTGTCTGGCAGTTCTGGTAGGTTTGATTCAATAACTCCTGTAAGAGGGCAGGCAGGATATCAATGCTGCTTTATTGCCTTTTTCTCAGCCTATAATAGCAATCCTCCAGTCATACAGTATTATGAAGTGTCATCACTGGGGGTCTGTATCTCAAAATAGTCAAGCCTCATCTCCCCAGACCACTGTGATAAACTAGTAAGGCTATTAGTCTGTAACTATGTCCATTTTGAAAAATGATAAATATTAGGGGGCTGACTGGCAAAGGGCCAGGAGCAGAGTCTAGGTGCTCAGATGCCACCGGGATGGGGTTTAAGATCATGAGTGTGTGTGTGAGAGAGATCTTTATACAAAGATAAAGAGGAGAGAGAGAGAAATACCACTAAGACCCCAGTTCAAATCCAGTCTGGACTGATAATGACCCATGTAGCTCTACCTGATGACTACTTGGTGGCCTTTGTGAAGTCTCCTTCCAACTGCTATTGGACAAAGCAGTCACATCACAAAAAGCTCCCCTGCAGTCGTTACTGGGAAACATAAAATAGGTTGCTCAGCCAGACTTTCAATTGGATAACTTTACATGCAGCTTTCTTAAGCCTTTAGATCTGAGCTCTTCAAAAATAAATGTGCATTACTATGATTATATAGCAAAAAGTATTTGACATTTGACCTAATTAGCCCGAGACTCATATTCGGAGACCAAGGACTGATTTAGATTAAACTACCCTTCTTACTTCCTGCAGGGAGCTGTCCCTTCAGGTCACGGTGGAGGTACCTTAGCAGGGTAGCATGGGGAAGCTTCTTCAGCCTTGACTGTGATAATTAGAGACCTTCAATTATCCAATGCTGTCAAATCATCACCTTGCACAAATACTAAATCCAAGTTAAAATTGTCACACACACACTGAAACAGGAAAATCAAAATCAAGAAAATTGCCCATAAGATATTTTACTGGCGTCTGATTAAAAAACCCTCTGTAGGTTCTTCTGGTTAAACACCCTACTAGAAACAGTATGCTAATATGTCTGGTGTGGGCCAGGTTATTAAGTGAGCGGCTGCTCAGCAAGAGAGTTTATCTGCTCAAACTTTATCTCCCTTGGATGTCTTTCAGAATATATTTCAAAATCATTGTAGCTTTACTCTGCAGTTTATTACATATATTTTCAATTCTTCGAATCATATTCTTCTGCCTCCAACTTATTTTTAATAGATTAATTTGCAATTGCTCCATTGACATTTGAACCGTTCATGACCATTTGTAACTCATCTCATTTCACTCATCAAGCCCCTACATAATAATGAAAGTTTTATCAAGTCACCTCTATTTGTCTTCTTTCCGTGCCTTCCCTCTTGACAAGCCTTCTTAAACCTGAGTCACCTGGGCTTTCATCTGACGCACCCTCTTCAGGGCAAAAATAAAATTCCTCTTGAAAGGTGACTCCAAATGAATTCATATTCCATCAGTTCTATAGAAAATTTTATCACAGTCATGTGATTTCAATTCTCTGACTCCTTTAAAGTAACCTAATATCCTGTTTTCTTTTTTTCAGAGCAGCTGCACACACTGGGCTGCTGCAATTTTTCTGTAATACCTCCAGGTCTCTTTTTTGTTTGGTACATTGCATAATATCAACACTGTTGTGGCTTAGTGGCTCCAGACATCTTGGTCTAACCAACTAAATCCAAATCTCTCAGTTCAGTGATACTGGTTCTTTATGGTTTGCTTAACCTTTGCATTTGGTATAAGTAATGAACAACGTTTGATATTTTAACTGTGATAGTCGTTCAAATCATGTTGATGGGCCAGATCATCAGCTGGTGTAAATTGGCATAGCTGCATTGACTTCACTGATCTGACCACATGTATCAGAAAAAATACATGCGCTAAAGTCAGCTTTGAGGGCCACCTGCTAGTGAGCAGATTTCAGCTGATGTTTATACCCACTGGTTGTTTCATGTGTTGGGATCAAATCTGTTCCCCCATTTAAATGCTGAGGTCCACTTAGTCCAGCCCATCTACCATGGCCAGGCAAGCTCTCTGGCGGGAGAATTGGTGCAGTTCATTGTGCAAGGCAGGGTTGGGCAGAATGTTGGGACGTGAGCAGTCCAGGGGCTCATTTGCACCTCAAGGTGGCCCTATTCTCAAGTAAAATCACTCTTTTTTCAAATGTGAAACTTACTCAAAGACCAGTTTTCATATGGAAACATAGAGCTATACCAATGTTTCTAGCCTCTGGTGCAAAACTGACTATTCCATAAAAATGTCATGGGAAACATTCATTTTTGGTCCTCAAAATAGCACTAAACAAAACAACGACAATTTCTCATACACCAAGATTCTGCAGAGACTACAAACAGGGGGAACAATTAGTGCTAAATAAGGTGTGTATGGGGAGGAGGTGTTATTTCCACTCCCTCTAAGAGTGGAAGTGAGACCAGAAACTCATTTCAAATAAGCTCCAAGCAGCCACTGGATAGTAACACCTTTCAGTCTCTTGAAACCTGAGATTGATTTGAACTGGACTACCACTTCAATGAAGAAAAGCTATCATCCCATTACTAATCCCTTGAGCCGTTCAGTCCCTCTTGAACCAATTTGTTTTTTTTACTCAACAAGCTACTTTACATATTTCACTCATTACTTTAGCTCATAATCTTTACGGAGGAAACTTATCGGATGATTTGTGAAAATCTAAGTATGACTCTCTCTCCCCCCCTCCCGCCCCCACTGTATTTCAGTTGTGTCGTGCATTATTAGGAACATGATGGAAGAACTCCAGAACTGTCAAGCAAGACCACCCCAGCACACTCTATCATGAACCTACATTGCTTTCCTTTTAAAAGAATAATGATTTTCGTGTTACCAATGGCCAAATAAGAAAAAAATGTTTCTAGTTATTTATGCACGCATGGTATTACTCTAATCACTCTACAATTAGCTGTTTTATGGCCTTTTTGTGAATAAATGTAATTTTGTTTGCTACTATGCTGTTCTCAAGGGAAATAATATTTATTATATATATAAAATGTATGTCTTTAAAGTGCATTCTGAAAACACCCCTTCAAGACAGAGAAGTCTCATTATCCCAAGTTTACATTTGGGGAGACGGAGGCACAAAGGAGTTAAGGATCATATTTTCTCAAGTGGCCTTTTAATTTTGGGTGCCTCCATTTTGGGGCATCAAACCTGAGACACCAAGAGCCTCATCTCAGAGAAGCCTAGATCTAGATGCCTAAAATTACAACTGAAGTCAGCAGGTGCTGAGTACTAAGCAGTGCACACCTGAAAAGTCAGGCCCTAGGCATCTAGTGCTGGGCGCACTAAAGTTCAGGCACCCCAAATTAGAGCCTCCCTCTATGAAAATTGGGCCCCACATGGCTATCCCCAGGCTTCACAGCAAGCCAGGGGCTGAACTAAGATTAGTACTTAGGAGTTTCTGGTTTGCAGACCTGGATTTAGTCAATTAGGTCATACTGGAAGAACTCTGTCAGTTAAGAGAAGAAGTATTCCAATATGAATCTCCTTATTTTTCTTACCATTCTTCTGAAGTTGCATGGATTACTCTTCCTACCTCCACTCTGCACTGCACATTTTTCATAACAGCTACTCCTGCTGTTAAGAACATAAGAATGACCATACTGGGTCCGATCAATGCTCCATCTAGCCCAGTATCCTCTATCCAACAGTGGCCACTACCAGATGCTTCTGTGAGAATGAACAGAACAGGACAATTTATCAAGTGATCCATCCCCTGTCATCTAGTCCCAGCTTCTGCCAGTCAGAGGTTTAGGGACACAAACACTTATTCCTTGTCTATCACCCCCAGAAATAAAATCCAGGTCTTAGAAAAATGTGTAACCTCCTGATTTTAGCCATTCATGCCCCTGATAAGTTATATTGCCAAAATGACACTACTTTGATATCGTTCCAGTGACAGATATTAGAGTTTGAATCAGCAATGCACACTTTATGAAAAGGGATGCAGCTATAATGACACTATCAATTCTTCGAAAACATTGTAGTTATTTATCAAGTGATTAAAGTATAGTAACTTACTCTGGTTTTACTAACCTATTTTCCATTGGATCTTAAATGATTTTACAGCCTCAAGTATGGCACTCTGATTCCTTATAATTCAGATTTTATTACATTATCATATTTTTTAGATTTATTTCTAGGTTTTGCATAAGATTCAAATTGTTATCCAGTTTATAAAATAAGACATATTTATCTTGGTCAAAAATCACATTAAGATAATTATCTTGCCCTTTTGGCAGATAATTTTGTTTATAATATACTGAAAATACTTATTTTTTAGCCACTCATTCTTGTTAAGGTGGCTATATTTTTGTGATCCAAGCAACATTTTTCCCCTCTCTCCCCTTGTCAACAACTGGGTCCCCACCCATTTCCCCCTTCCCGGGGGAAAAAACCAACATATCTGCTACTGGCAGACTAGCAAATATCCAGTGAAACACCTGTGAGCCAGACACATACATGAATAGCATATATGCCACTGCTGATTAATCTGTGGTTCATGATACATTTTACTTAGGGGGCAGTTCAGAGCGAGATTCATTAAGGCAATTCCACATCATGATAAAGGTAACATTTGTCAGACTTGAGTGTCATTTTAATGTGTGTGCTAAAAGATGCTGTCACAAGCTTTCTACCAGTACTGTTGTACCATCCTTTGCACACAGCTTAAATCCAGTTCCTATATGGTAATTAGAATGCTGAAAGTATATTATGGCCAGAATGCTATTAGTTCCTTATACAGACATAGATTACAGCAAAGAATATTTTCTCAGGGAAAGAACTTAGGTCATTATTATTGTCTTCATCCATCTCTACTTTCTCAGCAAACCTTGGTGTCCTGCTGTGCTATTACCATTTCTCCATATAGAGCTGTATTTTCCTTTCCGTGTTGTAAGTAGTGGCATGCTACAACCAATCCTGTCTCCAGCCTACGCTACTAATTCTGAAGTAATTTATTCAGTTTCCAAGTACCATCAGAGCTTTCAAAGTAAAGATGTGCTGCGGCACCAGCAACATGGGCTTCCACAAGCAAATCACACCTTCCCTCTGTTCTTGGCACTGGCCTCCACAGAGACCAGATCAAATTAAAGGGCTTGGGCTTCCCGCCATGGCTCTCAGTGGCTTGGGCCTAGCATATTTAAAAGACCACTTACATCTCCAGGATGAAGACTGGGGTCAACCGCTCTGCCCTTTGGGCACAATGGAACTGTCTATAATAATAGTAGAGCACATCTATGCAGGTGGCAGCTTTCTCAGTGACCAGTCTGAACAAACTCCTACAGGTACTAAGGATCATCACAAACCTGGCCACCTGTGGCTGGTGGAAAGGAGATATCCTCACTTCCACTGAAACCAAAATAGAGGGGACAGTTATGATTATCATTTACTATTTGTACTGCAGTGGTGCCTAGAGTCCCTTGCAGGGTTCAAGCCTACACCATGGTAGTAGGCACTTTACATACACAGAACAATAAGACTGTCTCTGCTTTTATAATCTAACCATAAGATCAGAGACAACAGGTGGCTACAACCAGGGGCAGCTCTAGGCATTTTGTCGCCCCAAGCACGACAGGCCGGCTGCCTTCAGCAGCTTGCCTGTGAAGGGTCCGCTGGTCCCGTGGCTTCGGCGTGCCTGCAGGAGGTCCTCCGAAGCCACAGGACCAGCGGACCCTCCGCAGGCAAGCCGCCAAAGGCAGCCTGCCTGCCGCCCTCACGGCGCCGGCAGAGCGCCCCCTATGGCTTGCATCCCCAAGCACGTGCTTGGCATGCTGGGGCCTGGAGCCGCTCCTGGCTACAACAAACAGATGGCAGGAACACAAGGTAACCATGAAGGTAACAAATTCTGTGCTGGTGGAAATGGGTGCTGCTCCATTGTTTTCAGTGCTGTCACACAGTAAAGATAGAGCACACCAGCATCTATTTAAAGCATATTCCAAAAGAGTACAACAAAATAAGCTTAGCAACAAAGTGGCAACAAAATAAGCTTGCTTTGTCTATTCCCATATTATGAACACACTCTCTCTCTCTCTTCTAATGCCAATGCAGCCCATGTTAAGAAAGTTGCTGATCATAAACATGGACTGTAACATGCTACACCCAGGCCTTAAACTTCCTCCTCCTTGCCTCTGCAAAACACCACCACAAGCATCTCAAAAATGTTAAATATGTGACAATCAGTTCGTGTTTTGCAGGTTGTCAAAATCCTAACAGACAAAGATGTAGGGAAATCACCTGTCAAAACACTCTGAGGAGAACTTATGCTGTCACTGAAACACCATTTATTTTAATATATGAATTAAAAAAAACCAACCTGAGAGTACAGTATATTGGTACGTAAGGAAACCCAATTCTCCTGGCCAGTGCTATTGCGCTGTGCACCTTCATTTTCATTCCTTAGTCTGCAGGGAAATAAATATTTCTCACAAGCCATATATATTAATTGGAGTGCACTCCTGTAATGACACAAGTTATTTGATAACAAACCTCAGTGGTGTTACTACAGTACTGCAGGACGGTTACTTTGCAGTGGCCATTATTTGAATGAAGTTACTCTGCAGTTACCACAAAATAGCATATAGCATTATGCAGTAACACAATAAATAACCCGTGTCATCTCTATAGCTATACCTTTTGCTAGGACAAATACCAACCCAATCTAAAAACAAATCTCAGAGTGCTATAATAATGCTGGAATGACATGCCTCTTAAGCTGTTTACAGCTGACAGACTAAGTGAAATGGTTTGACAAGGAAGAACACAGTATATGCTGACAGCCTTGCTTAGTTCATATTTGAAAGGCAAAATTAAAGTCATACTTTTACAAGGTGCAGAATTCCTCTTCCTTGAAGGACATTCTGCAAAGCAAAGCACAATATTAAGACGATGTCACCCTCCTCCTCCTTGTCTCCTGTTTTTATGAGAAGGCCACTAAGTGGTACACCTTAAAAAAACCTCAAACAAAACAGTCCTCTGACTCCAAATCTCAGTAATTGCCTGTGAAAACATATCATTTAGAAGAGTCTGAGGAAAGAGCAAGTGTGAGAGAAGCCATAAGTGTTCACCCTCCATAATTTCAGGGAGCACTGGAACATATGGGCAGCATTTGGCTTTTCTTGCAGCGGGCAGCACCATTAAGAAAGAGCAAACATCAAACAAAGGATGAGAACAAATCCGCTAGATCCATGGGAACACCTTTCACTTGATTACAGGATGTGGGAGAAAATCTAAAAGCCCTGAGAATAAAAAGATAATGTGCTTTGGCAGAGGAGAGGAGGGTGGTGGAGAAATAGTGATATGAAAAATAGACCCGTCTAGGGCACTTACAAAATATCACTAAGGAGAATGGGGTAGCTCAAAAGTGTTAGTGATATAACGGTGGAGGATTTCACCTTGAGCCTGTAATCCCAAACACAACTGAAAGATGTTACCACCTGATTATTGTTTGGTGGCCAGGGTGAAATGAGCTTGGGGGTTTCAGTCCAGTTTCTGCTGGACAACTCTTTGCACTGCAAAAATCATTGTTGCCATTTGACACCATTGTTGCCATTTGACATCATTGTAGTAGAGATCATGGAGACTGAACTGCCTTTTACCTTCTATAGTTGGTGGCCAAGACATGGTGGCAGGGCAGTTCAGGGAAGGCTGAATGGGTTTTGCTATACCTTTTCTGTGGATAAACATAGGAATTCACTCTCTAGGACTGTCAAGCAATCTCGCTCCTTTCACAAATACTGAAATTCACCTAAAAATATGAGCCCAGAGTGTCCTATTCACATTTTTTCATTGTGAAGAATTATCAAGAGAGCATTGGGAGTGACTCTATACAGAAAAGTATAGGACCTGATTCTAATTTCATTTACACTGGCCTAACACTGGTGTAACTCCATGGACTCCATATGACCCTGATGTAAAACTAGAATCAACTCCACAGTGTTCAGAAGGACCTCCGTTGTGTTAGTACCATCTCTACAATTAAACAGGGGGGAGCTGGTTCAAGTGGTTACCGTACTATAGGCATGAAAGCTTAAAAATGCAACATTTCCCAGTTGCTTTAATTGGCTCCATGTCAATAGCTTGCTGGCAGCTCTGTCATGGGAATTGTGCAAAACTTTGGGTGATAGCTGCAGTTCACGAATCAGAACAATGCTGAGTGGAAGCATTTTTTCTAACTAATGGAAGTTTTGCCTACATATTTCTTCCCACACATGAAGGTCATCAAATGTTTGTGTGCCAAATGTTAGAATTGATGCCATCCTAATGAACTCTGAAAACATTTTCCTGTCAAAGCGAATAGAACAAGTTGACATCACTGATCCTGGCATCGACCAAAGAGAAAAAACAAACAAACCATCAGTTCAAAAAGCAAAGGTTTTTTTTGTGTGCTAAGTTCAAGGATGAGAGTCCAGCAGTGCAATGACAGAGGGAGGCTTGGTGCAGATGACAAAAGGGTTACACTCATTTTAAATGAAATGGGCCTGAAGGAAAAGGGATTGCCTGCGTGCTGAGGTTAGAACACTCTGGGGCTCTGCCTACTCCTACTGGTAGCTGAGAACTCCTGTGTCTAAAATGTGCTGGGTGTTGTCCATATCATACTGTACTACAGGCGAGGATCTTAGCAGGGGACAAAACCTGTTAATACATTTTGTCAGATGGGACAAACTAATGCAGTTGTTGGAAGTGAACCAGTGGTTCTCAAAGTTTTCCATACTGTGACTACCCTGACATACCCATTTCCGTCTAGGTAGAGATACCCTTCCAATTTAGCAATATGGAAAGGACAAGGCAGTCATGAGACTCAGGATGAGAGCCCTGGATGTGAATATTAGAGGCAAACAAGACGACAATAAGCCCTTTGGTTATGGTACTGGACTGGGACTCAGGAGATCTGGACTAATTTCCTGGCTCTGCCACAGACTTCCTGCGTGACCTTGGGCACGTCACCTCATATCTCTACATCTCAATTCCCCATGTGGAAAATGGAAATAATAATACTTCCTTTCTTCTATCTTATGTGTGTCTTGGAAGTTTAGAATGCAAGGGATGAGCAGTTCTCATAAGTTTGTACAACAGTTAGAACAATGGGGCCATCATCTGGGTTGAGGCCAGGTTTCAAAGGCATTAGGTGCCTTAAGCTGCAGAGAAGTGCCTAGGGATATTTTCAAAACTGCTTAAGAAATTTAAGAGCCTAATTTCCATGGAACTCCCAGCAAGCATTTCTTCATTGTGTTCCTGCAAACATTTTGCTGATGACAAAGGAAAATTAATCTGGGTGGGAGTTATAGTTGAGAAGCAGAGTGGCAAAATTGGGATTGCTGACAAGGGAGCAAAAAGAGAGGATGAGAACACCCCTCTTTACTTCCCACTTCAAACACATTTTTCTTATCCTCATCTTTTTATTTCCTGCTGTTTTCGAGATCTGCTCTGCTCCTCCCGTGCCACTTTCCAGTTCATGCCTCCTGTTTTTTTGGCTCAACTGTTACCCCAGTTTCTACTTCCTCCAATAGCAGTTCTAACCATCAGTCATTCTCCACTGCTGCAGTTTTCCTTCTCCTTGCCAATTCTGATCACTTCAGAAAACTTTCATCTTCACCCACCTCTATTTCTGCTCCATCTCATTTCCTCCTGCCTTTCCAATGTTTGCATTGCCACAATACATCTCTGCCAGTATATAGACCATGCAGAGATAGACCTAGAGATCCCAAATAGGTGAAAAGATGATGATGATAGGTGAAAGAATGCAGAAAGAGGGAAAGGTTAGATTGCATAAAAACCCTTGCTTGCTTTACCAGAGTGAGTTATGCTTTCATATATCATGATGGATGCGAGTTATGGGTCACTCTCTCACTTATGAAAATAAATGTACCATATCACTGCCAATTGCTATACTGTATATTATAAATTCTATCTCAAGATTTATACACTTAGCAAACACACACACAATACAGGTATGGCTCAGATATATGTATGACCTATGAACTATGACCCCTTGTAATACTGAGAGAGACAGCTGCAAAATACTCCAGTGCAGTATACTGGTATTGTGTTAGCCAGAGTGGTCCAGCTTTTAATGGAAAATGGAAGAACAGTTCAGCACATTTCTAGTTTGCCTGGACTGTAAGGGACATAAGAGAGAGCACCTGCTTAGAAGATTTGCTGAACTGGGTCCTACGAGCACTGTGCTCAGACCCCATTTCAGGCAACAGAAAGATCTATCTTTTCTACTACCAAGGGTTTTGGTACCATACATATTACCACAGTGTCTGAGAACTTAATTGCAGAGATGAGGAGAGGCTATAATAAAATAATAATTGCTCTGGAGAACTGGACACGACTAATAGGCATCGTCTATTCACAACCAACAGAAATAGCATGCTTGGCTAATTGAAAAGGCAAGAATTTCAAGCCAATAAAAGGAAGTTGTCATGAGGTGTAGATATCTTGTCCTGAGGTCAACCACGAAGGGGTGAGATCCCTTGCCTGAGCTGAGAAGAAAATCCCACCCTTTAGGGCCAACCTTAGGTGTCAGATCCGATGAGAGGGGATAATAGCTGTGGCGTGGTGAACAGTTGAAGGATAGATCCAACACCTGGGCCTTATCTACAGGGAAGCCATGAAAAACAAAGGTTTCCAGTGAGATGGGGAGGTGGCCCTGTGAAGGATGTGGAGAGCGTGGATTAACTTCTTCATCCTTCCAAACAAAGAGGAAAAGATTGATGCTTGGGGAACATTCTCTCCTTTATCCTCCTTTCCCTGACACTGGAGAGGACTGTGTGGGCCCCCTTACCGAGAGAGGACTCTATTGTTTGTTTGCTGTGTAGTTAGCCATTCTGACTCCCCTCCCCCCCAAAAAGAAAAGAAACAGTGAGAAACTAATCACCTCCCAGGAGGAAAACAGCCTAAACAAGCTGTTTTGCTATTTGCTTTAGTTTGTTATTCCACCCTAGCTTAAAAGGGTCAGCAACCCCAAACCCAAGGGCCCTATTACAGAAGTACTTTTGTATGCAACATATAATTAACCTCTGGAACTCCCTGTAGCAGGATATGATTGGGGAAAACATATGAGGAAGATTTTTATTTAATAAAAGGATTAGATATTTGTAGCATAAGAATATCATCTGCATTTCTACAAGCTAGGATACAAGCTAGCAGCCATTGTTCTTCAGGTCAGAAACCAACAACAGCTAAGTTTGAGAAGCAAATTCCTCCCCATGAAACAGTATTACAATTAGATTAATTCTGGTGTTGTGAAACTTCCTTTCAGGCCTCCAGAAATGGCCACATACACAGACAGGAAAATAAAATACAGTATATGGCTCTCTGACCTATTCTAACATAGCAATCCTTTTGTCTAACCTCATAGCTGCAGGACCACACATCTGCAAGATCACAGGTGTTAGACCTCTGATTTTAAAGCCATAGAAGGATTAACTAAAAGAATGTAACTACTGGGCTGATTGTGAGGCTTATCTGGCAAACTGAAACCTATGAACATATTGTAGCAAATGGCAAGAATCAGGGACCATATGGGAACTTTTGATTTTATACCCCTCAAGACTCAAGTGGCTTCTGAAAAGAAAAGCCTCATTCACAAACAAGCAAGAGAGTGACAATCCTTGAAGTGACTCAAGCTATTTTTTGCAGAAAGGTAAAATTGCTATAGCTAGATGGACAGGGCAGCAGACAGGAAACTTGCACAGTTTGGAATCTGCTGGCATTTGGTGTATTTTGAAAAGTACGACTTGCAAATAGGGTTCGAGAGGGAAAAGTGACATCCTTTGAAATGGGCCCTGTGTGCCACAGCATCAGTTTTGTTCTTGTGCACAGGGAATCCCATAAGCTATCCCTGTTTGTTACCAGTGCTATGAAAAAGAAATGACCTTCCCCTAACAGTGTGTGACATTAACAGAGATGTAGATTTTGAATTGATTCAAAATTGGGAGCCTTCCTGGGTGCAAAAGATATTGCGAACCAGAAACACCTCAATCCATTGTCTCTATTGTGCCATACAAATATTTGTGCCCTTTGGGGCCAGATCCTTGCCTGGTGTAAGTCTCCATAGTTCCATTACTTCTATGAAGCTACACCAATTTCTACCAGCTGAGGATCAAGCCCTTGGATTTTATCTGAAGGATCTCCACAAGCGATGGAAAAAAAACCCAACCATTTCAGGTTTAACACTTCTCTGTACAAAACTGAAATGTCATTGCATGTAGTGGTGTGAAGAAAAAAACAAACAAAACCCCCTGCAGCCTTGTGAAACACAGACAGGGAAACTATAGCTGTGAGTTCTGACAGTAATAAAAACATCCCTGGATTGATTCCAGAGAATTTATTGAACAGAATTTAGTTCTTTGGAGTTTGTTTGTTTGTTTTTGCTTTTTAAAAAGATTGCACATCACTTAATTTTTATGAGCTCAATTATGCCTTTCAGGCTCAGCCCAGCGTAGGGGGTGATCTGGCAACCTCTCGAGAGAGAGCACTGCAAGACAGAATGCCTTGTGGGTGCACACAGGCCGAATATGTATTACTGCAACCCTTTATAGGCTTGAATTTTGTATTATCAATTGAAAGTCACTGGCTCCTGAGTGGAAAGCCAGATCTACAGTGAATAGGAGATTGGAGCCACCACGCTGCCTTCCTTCCACCCCTTCCTGCCCCCTTTGGAGCTCTGTGCATGCCAAGGGAGTAAGGAAGACGGAGTCCCTGAACTCCCTCAAGCACAGGGGCTGCAGAACCTGACCCTCACCAAGCCCTACAAGGTTAGAAAATGTTACACACACACACAGTTGAGAGATGCTCCCTTCACTCATACACATAACCTTCCACTCTGTATGGCCCATCCAGAATCTAACCCTATCTAACTATGAGAGGTTTGATGGGAAGGACATGGGATGTATCTCATGTGTTGTAAGACAAGTGCCGCTTATGATTTATTTATTTATTTATTTAGAATAAGCCACCCCTGCTCTGGGTATTTTTTGCATAATTTAAAACATTCACAATATTAAAACCAAATACAAAACCTAAGAGAATAAACTGCTCATCTCACCTGCCCCACGGGCCAAGCAGTAGCAAATACCAAGGGCCATGCTGTCCTTCGGTCCATCCCCTTCCCAAAGGTCAGAGAAATCAATGGCTCTTGCAAGCACGTCTGGAAGGTTAACAAGTCTGAGCTCTGGCAGGCCAACAGGGGACGCAAAACTAGAGCTAGAAATCAAGATAGTCACAGACACCGAAAGTATCTGTAAGAAACACACCCATCCTTGTTATTAGCCTTTGCAAACCAAGCAACAGGGACTAGGAAAATGAGCAGTGCTGACGGCATTCCCACATTCAGTGTCCTGCAAATACCGAGTCCGCAGCACCCCACACAGCCCTGCCCAGCAGCCCCCTTTACAAAGTTCATTGCAAAGTTCCTGATCCAAGCTGCTTGTGGCCTCACAGCACTGCCACCAGGAGGGCTCTCCGAGGTGAGTGTTAAAGGAGCAGCGGGACTGATACTGTATCTAATGTGTCACAGGGTTCCTCCAGCACAATGCGCCCAGACTAATGAATGGCAGTGCCCCGGAGTGCAAACAAACAGGGAAAGGTTCTATTTTCAAAGGAATCATATTGCACTTCAATGAAGATTCCCTCCCCGCACCTCCCACAAAAAAAGTTTTAATATACACACTAAATTAAGCTTGAAAAAGGGGACATTTCATCTTTAATCTATTTACTTCTGAATATTTAACATACAATTCTGGCACCAATCACCAGATTTAACTGGAAAATTACTTACTAATCTGTTTGCTTATTTGGAATAATTGGGTAGGCTGCCAGGGAAGAGGATTTCCTACTCTGTTTAATATCTCAGTTAGTAGTCCAATTTCAGCTTGGCGGCATAATTACTCTGACAGAGCTGTAGCCACAGGGCCTGTGAGTGGGGCTGCTTTTTAAACCGTAAATTATGGAGGATTAGCATTTATGAATTTTAAATCAGGGCTGTGGTAGGAGACACTAAAGCTGCTTAGAGCTTGCAAAGCACTGCATTCAATCACCAGTCGTTAACACTTCCCTTCCCAGAGCTTTTTGCAACCATGCTAATAAAAACACATCTGCAATCTTCTTGGAGTGACCAGTCACTGTATCTGCGACACAGCGTTGGGATCCACATTCTAGCAAAAGGTGTCACGATTCGGGCTGACCAAGATTTGCCTCCAAACATAACACTGAGAAGCTCTCTCCCTTGTCTGGTTCCTGCTGCTGCTTCTAACAGATGGGAACTGTGTCATTTGATCCCGAGGATATCAGTGTTAGTATATTTAAACAATTACAAATATTAAAAACACAGCTGAAATCAGAGCTGCAATGTGGCTGTTCTGCAGAGATCTGAACTCTGCCATGCTTCTAGCTCAGGAGCTTATTGTGAGCTTATTGCTGTTGTGTTTGCTCGTCAGGCTCATGATGAATCATTATGGGGTAAATCCTTCCTTTGATATATGCGTGTAACTTCCTTTAAAGCCAATGAGAGTCATGTACATGCACTGAGGGTAGAAAATTCTATGCCCTGAGGAGTGAGCCTTAAAGAAACCTGATAAAAATGGTACCACTTTGAAATTACAAGTCACTCCACTCAGGAGTCCAAAGAGCTCTGAAGCCATAAGATGTACATCCAAATGAAAGTGTTATGCCCTTATTCCTTTATGAACATGTCTCTGTGTGTCTCTCATATTGAGGTTCCAATTCAGCAAGGTACTTCAGAAAGTGGTGTAATAGCGAGTGCCGGGTGTTATCATCTGGGAGGCCAGAGATGCACACAGGAATCCAGAACTGTTAGCGTGAGGTCCCACAAAGAAAATTTATTTATAACAGCTCCTGCATGACTGAATGTAAAGCGAAAAATATGTACAGTGCATGTAATTATATACATAAGAACATGAGAATGTAAGAGGTTCCATGCTCGGTCAGATCACAGTCCATCTTGCCCAGTATCCTGTCTCTGACAGTGGCCCATACTAGACCTTCAGGGGCACTGTACAGAACAAGGCAATGATGGAGTGATCCACCCGGCTTCCATACATGGCTTCTGATAGTTAGAGGTTTAGGGGCCCCTCGAACAAAGGTTGCATCCCTGACCATCTTGGCTAATTGGCCTACCCTCTATGAATTTATCTAGTTCCTTTTTTGAACACAGTTTAATTTTGGTCTTCACAACCTCCCATGGCAACAAGTTCCATAGGTCAGTTGTGCATTGTGTGAAAAAGTACTTTCTCTTGTTTGTATTAAACCTTCTGCCTATTAATTTAACTGGGGGACCCCCAGGTTTTTGTATTGTGTGAAAAGGTAAACAAAATTTCTCTATGCACTTTTTCTATACCATTCATGATTTGAGAGACCTCTATCATATCCTCCCTTAGTCATCTCTTTTCTAAGCTGAACAGCACTAATCTTTTTAGTCTCTCATCGTGTGGAAGCTGTTCCATACCCTTGATCATCTTTGTTGACCTTCTCTGAACCTTTTCCAGTTCCATTATACCCTTTTTGAGACAAAACATTCAGAATTGGACACAGTATCAAAGGAGCAGGTGCACCAAGGGTTAATATAGTGGCGTGGTATTTTCTGTCTTTTTTTTTAATCGTTTTGCTAATAGTTGCTACTATGCTTTTAGCCTTTTGACTACTGCTGTGCATTGAGCAGAAGTTTTCAGAGAATGATCTATGGTGATTCCAAGATTTCTCTTTTGGGTGGGAACAGTTAACTTAGAACCCATGATTGTATATGCATAATTGGGATTATTTTTTTCAATGTGCATTACTTCGTCTAGTCATCCACTTTTAAGAGATCCAGATGAAACTCCTCACAGTCTGCTTTGGACGTAACTGTCTTCAATAATTTTGTATTGTCTGCAAACTTTGCCATTTCATGGTTTGCCCCTTTTCCAGATCATTAATTAAGATGTTGAACAGCAAGATCCTAAACCAGATCCTTGGGGGACCCTGCTGTTCACTTCTCTCCATTGTGAACACTGACCATTTACTCCTATCCTTTCTTTCCTGTCCTTCAACCAGGTGCTGATCCATGAAAGGACCTTTCCTCTTACCCCAGGGCTTCTTAGTTTCCTTAAGAGCCTTTGGCAAGGGACCCTGTCAAAGGCCTTCTGAAAGTCCAAGTACACTATATTGACTGGATCACCTTTATCCACATGCTTGTTGACTCACTCAAAGAATCTGAATAGATTGGAGAGGCATGATTTCCCCTTACAAAGGCCATGTTGACTCTTCCCCAGCAGAGAAGTAAATCACTGTGGGGCAGGAGGTGGGATTAGGAAAGACCTGGCTGGTGGCTCCTACCCTGAGCTAGCCTCAGTTGCTTGTCCTGGCTGGGCTGGAAAGATGGGAATTCCTCTTCCCCTGCATGACATCTGGGGACGGGTCAGACCCACCCCCAGATTTTTCCCCCAGCTGCAGGAAGCTCTGCAAACTGCTCGCTCCCCATCCCCGTGCTTCCTGCACCCATCGCTCCTCAGCTGCAGGGGAAGGGATCACCGTACAGGGAGCTGCTCCCCCATCTGCCCCACCCCCATGCACCCAGACCCTCTCATACCCATACCTCCCACTGACCCTCGCCCCCCACACTCAGAACCCCTACTGCCAAGTCCCACTCCCCCTGCACCTGGACCACAACAACAAGCCATCCACACCTGGATCCCCACCCCACCAAGCCCCAACCCACTGTACCTGGATCCCCAGCCCACTGATCCGCATTCCCCCACACCCAGACCCCCCTGCTGAGCCCCAGCCACCTATCCTGGACCCCCCTGCAGAGTCTCCATTACCATTGCACCCAGAACCCCCCAACAAGCCCCTGTGCATCCAGATCCCCCCACACCTGGATCCCGCACTGAGCCGCCCACATCCAGATTGCCCCCCACAGAACCCTCTCAACCCACACTTGGATCCTGCCTTGCTGAGCCTGCCTGCCCATATCTGGTGCACCTGGCACAGAGGGGCAGGACCCTGGGGTGTTTCTGGGGCAGGCCCGGTCCTTGCGCTGTATCCGGGTTAGGTGCAGCCTCACCACTGAGCCTGTGTCCCAGGGGGAGCTGCACAGTGATCTCCCGAAGACAGTGGTCTGTGCTCCCCAATCCCAGGCTGGAGCTGTCACATTTATTTGACAAAATGTGCAGAATTTTGCAGAATTTTAAAATATTGTGCGCAGAGTTTTTTATTTTATTTTTTGGTGCAGAATGCCCTCAAGAGTAAATTTCATATTTGAGTTCCTTCAAAACTCTTTGGTGAATGTCACCTGGCCCTGGAGACTTATTGCTGTTTAGTTTATAAATTTGTTCTAAAACCTCTGCTATTGACACATAAATTTGGGACAGTGCTTGTGATTTGCCACCCAAAACAAATAGCTCTGATGTGAGTATCTCCCCCATACCCTCTTCAATGAAGACTGATGCAAAGAATTCATTTAGCTTCTCAGCAATGGCCTTGTCTTCCTTGAGTGCGCCTTTAACACCTTCATTGTCTAGTGGCCTCATTGCTTGTTTGGCAAGGTTCCTGCTTCTGATGTAATTTAAAAAAAAATTACTATTAGTTTTTGCATCTTGAGCAAGTTGCTTCTCACATTCTGTCTTGACCTGCCATATTATTCTTTTGCATTTTACTTGCCAGTTTGTGTTCCTTCCTATTTTTGCAACTAGGATTTGACTTCCAAATTTTAAAAGATGCCTTTTTGCCTCCAATGATCTCCATTACTCTACTGTCCTTTTTTGATTTGGGTATACATTTAGTCTGAGCCTCTATTATGATATTTTTAAGCAGCATCCATGCTGCTTGCAGGCATTTTACCCTTGTGATGCTCTTTTTAATTTCTGTCTAATTAGCATCATCATTCTTGTGTATTTCCCCTTTTTTAAATTAAATACTACTGTGGTGGGTATTTTTGTGTGTGGGTATTTTCCCCCTACCACAATGCTAAATTTAGTTACATTATGGACACCATTACCAAACGATTCAGCTATAATTACTTCTTGGATCAGATCTTGTGCTCCACTTATCAAGAATTTCCTCTCTCCTTGTTGGTTCCAGAACTAGCAAGAGCAGTCATTTATCTCTGCATCATATCCTGAGGTGACATTTGCCCAGTCAATATGGCAATAATTGAAATCCCCCATTATTATTGTGTATTCTGATTTTGTAGCCTCTCAATCTCCCTTAGCATTTCACAATCAGTGTCAGCATCCTGGTCACATGGACGGTAGTATATTCCTACTGCTTTACTCTTTATTATTCAAGCATGGAATTTCTATCTGTAGAGATTCTATATACAGTTTGATTCATTTAAGATTTTTACAATATTTGACGCTACGCTTTCTTTCACATATAGTGCCATTCCCAGCCAACATGACCTACTCTGTCATTCCTATATATTTTGTACCCTGGTATTACCATGTTCCATGAACTACCCTCATTCCACCAACTTTCTGCAATGCCTATTATATCAATATCCTCATATAATGCCTGGCACTCTAGTTCACTCAAGTATTTAGACTTCTAGAATTTGTCAATATTCAGTTGACTGTTCCACACTGACTCCTACCTATACTTAACCAACTTCTTTCTATCTTATATAGTACAATAAATAAATGTACAGAATGCAAGAAAAGTATTAGGGGATAAAGAAAGAACTGATACTTAGCTAAAATCCTAAAGGAAAGGTGGACTTTTTTTCAGGTTCTCTGAAGATAAGAACAACTATTCTCCCCTCCCCCTCTTCTAAATATTATTTGTCATGTATATTTGCAAGGACTATGGCTCATCAAGTTTACATCCAGCTGGACTCAAGAAGAAATTATCTTCCATTGCAAAGTATTGCACTATTAGGTGGGTTTTATATGCTTTTCCCCAAAGCATCCAGCACTGACCACTGATAGACAGGACACTGGATTACATGGAGATATGCTGAAGTCAGTGGGACTAGTCACATGATTAAAGTTAGGCACATGGGGTAAAATTTTCAAAAGCACCTAAGTTCCATTTTCAAAAGTTCTGACGTGACTTAAGAATCTAAGTCTCATTGAAAGTCAATGGGATTTAGATGCTTAGAAGCCTAAGTCAAAGAGACTTAGGCTACTAAGTCACTTAAGCACTTTTGAATATTTTACCCATGCTAAAGTTCTTGTGTGACGTCCATCATCCTGGAATGTATCAAGAAACAAATAGACTTTTAACTTAGCAAGCAACAAGCAAGTTTTAGACCACTGAGATCATGTACAGACAGACTATACTCTTGTTTTCAGACAAGTTATAGAACAAAGTGGGGTATGGCAAGGACCTCTTCTGGTAAATTTTATAGATTTCCAGAAGGCTTTTGACAGGATGCACAAAGACGGTGTTTGGAAAATTATGACATACTACAGAATACCTGCAAAAATAATTAGAATCAAGGATCTATAGCAGGGGTTGGCAACCTTTCAGAAGTAGTGTGCCGAGTCTTCATTTATTCACTCTAATTTAAGGTTTCGCGTGCTAGTAATACATGTTAAGGTTTTCAGAAGGTCTCTATAAGTATATAAACTATTGTTGTATGTAAAGTAAACAAGTTTTTTAAAATGTTTAAGAAGCTTCATTTAAAATTAAATTAAAATGCAGAGCCCTCCCTGGACCGGTGGCCAGGACCCGGGCAGTATGAGTGCCACTGAAAATCAGCTCGCCTGCCACCTTCGGCATGCGTGCCATAGGTTGCCTACCTCTGATCTATAGGATACTGCCAAATGTGCAATCAGAGATGGTGACCACATCACTCAGGGTGGTAAAGCACTGGAATAAATTGCCCAGGGAACTTGTGTAATCTCCATCATTAGAGATTTTTAAGAACAGGTTAGACAAACACCTGTCAGGGATGGTCAATATAATACTTAGTCCTGCCTTGACTGCAGGGGACTGGACTAGATGACCTCTCAAGGTCCCTTCCAGTCCTATGATTCTATCAGCCAATGGCTTGTAGTGACAACTGTATTATGTCCCCACTATTGCTTGCACTGGTCATTGACTATCTCATGAGGAAAGTAATTGAAGAAGGTAGCCAAGGAATTTTATGGATAAATGATATATTCAATTGGATGACCTCATTTTCCCTGATGATGTTGCCCTGCTTAGTTCAACACACTGCTTAACGGAAGAAAAGAACAAGCTTTTGGCACATGCAGCAAAACAAGTTGATTTGTTCATCAACATGAGGAAGACAAAATATATAGCTATCAGTTTCCCAAAAATAACCATTAGTGTAGATGAAGAAACACTAAAAGAAGTAATTTTACCTGTCTAGGAAATGAGATGTGAAGTGATGAAGACACCATGCTAAATGTCAAGGACAGGGCCGGCTCCAGGCACCAGTGCAGCAAGCTGGTGCTTGGGGCGGCTCATGGAAGGGGGCGGCACGTCCGGCTCTTTGGCGGCGGGTCCCTCAGTCCCTATTGTAGGGAAGGACCAGCCACCGAAGGATGAAGTAGCAGCTGTTGCAGCTTTTTTTTTTTTTTTCACCCACCGCTTGGGGTGGCAAAAACCCTGGAGCCAGCCCTGGTCAAGGAGCAAATGTTAAAAGCAGCAAACAACTTTCATAAACCTGAAAAGATTTGAAAAAGTAGCATGATTGGCATTGACACAAAAAGATGAATGTTTAACACATCTGTCCTCCTTTATGGAAATCTACAGCAGAAATCGATAAGATCAATTCATTCCAAAGTAATTACCTGTGAAAGATCTTCAGTGTTCTTTGGAAAGAGCTTTTTGCAACATCAGAAATTCAAAGTAGAGCAAACCAATCTAAGGCATCAACATGATAAGACAACAACAATGGATATATTTAAGGATGCCACCAACATGGCTTCCATGGCAAATGATAATATAGACACCATCTGGAAAGAAAAAAGAAAGATGCTGTGCTGAATCAGGGCCTAAGCTCCTACCCATACCAGTGAAACCTAAGCTAGTGCAAGCTAAGGAAGAACGGTTTATATGGAACCCTGAATAGCTTTTCTTTTTCATCCATCTTTCTACCACCAGACTCTGGAGGAAAAGTGAACTCTCAGCAATGCTATCCTTCTATCAGGAACTCCACTGATAGGGTGGCAGGTCCCCAGAACCTATTGAGAGATGTAGAAATAAACTTCAGACAGATTTAGAGTCCAATTAAGGGATCACCCAGAGACTGGATTTTTTTCCCCACTGAAGCCAGATAAATAAGACTCTATGTAGCTGACCTCCTCTTTTCTCTGAAGGCCAGGTGAGTCACAGATGTCACGTATAATCCCACCTCTGCAAGAAACACCCAAACCAGCATGGAACAAGTGTTCCCGATTGTGCATGCAGCAATTAGGGAACATGCCTATACGGCTCTGACAATCAGACCTGGATGCTCCCGAAGTGTAGGATCTGGGCAGAAGGGCAGATATGGAAGAAGTGTTCATCCGCCTCTTTTTCTCCCCATTTCTTCCACCATTTTTAGGCCTTTCCTCATTACAGTTAATTACCCAAGGTTCCTTCAGTGATGGATTACACTGTGTATATTACAAGTGTCAAGGGAAAGAAGAAACGTACGTTCAGCACTGAAATGAGTGAAAAGTTACCTTCAAGTGCTCCCCTCCTCCCCCTTTAAACATCAGAGAATGAATGAGAAAAGCAGAGAGAGGCAAAGCTTGGATTGACACTCCAAAGAATATATATTTTTGTATTAAGTGCTATTAGTCTGGAGAACCAGCAAGACTGACAGAGGCGGTGGGACACATGGCCACCAAAAGATAAGGCCTCAATTCTGAGCTGTGGCTGAGCTATACCAGGAGATTGGGCGGTGGGGGGAAATGTGGCTTTACGCCACTTTTGCAGACACCTGGTTTCTGGGGCCAGCTGGAAGCCAGTCTGGTCCTCCACATAAAGCAGAGCAGGGTCTGAGCTACCCTAATTTACATTCAGCCACAACAGCCCCTAAGGGCCACTCTTGTAGCTCAGAATAGCTGGAGTGCAGCATGATTCAGCCATGCATCCCTCCAAACACCTTCTGTTCACACCACTTCTCACTCCTACTACAATGAGGAGGAGGGAGAATATGGGGGGTGGTGACGGACAGCAATTTCATTATCTTTACATGGCTCATGAAACCTCTTAATCCCAAAGGGCTGGTTATGCCAGGTATGTGGCCCTTTGATTTGGGCAGAGACAATATAAAGATTGCAGTGCAGACCAGAATCAAAACCTAACTTCTTCGATTTTCCTTGACCATCAGAGACTGAAAGGAGAAGGAAAGGAAAGAACTTGGACTGAGCCCCAATACAACACTCCTACGTGTGTGAGATTCCTTAGCATTTTGGTGATATGCACCTATCCCAGTGGTATTGCAGATTCACTTCAAAAATACTGATGGGAGCTACAGAATACAGTTTAATCCTTAAAAAGAACAGGAGTACTTAGAGACTAACAAATTTATTTGAGCATAAGCTTTCATGGGCTACAGCCCACTTCATCAGATGCACAGAATGGAACATATAAGAAGAGTATATATGTATACATACAGAGAAGATGCCATACCAGCTCTAAGACGCTAATTAATTAAGATGACCTGTTATCAGCAGGAAAAAAACTTTTGTAGTGATAATCAAGATGGTCAATTACAGACAGTTGACAAGAGGTGTAAGGATAGTTATCATAAGGAAATAGATTCAAGTAGTGCAATGTGCCTCAAAAGAAGATGATGTTCCTTCAGATTTAATTTTTATAGCACAATATTTCCGAGTGCAGTCAAATCTACTCTCTTTTTACAGTGTTTCCCTACATAGCTTTGAAAGTGTCTCAAAACTTGTGGAGAAAAAAGGTTTTTTTGACAGTATACAAGATGAAGGTACAGCACCAGATATAGCTTTGACTTGGAAATATCTCCTCAGAAGGTTTAATATGATTCCTCTGCCTGAGACATGTATAATGTATGAAGCAATCCTGTCCAGTTTCCTCTCAAAGCCAGCTGAACAATCTCCTTTCATTGGCCATTGTGCCTTAAAAGCAACTCCTCCACACAACCAGGTGGCTAGTCACACCGCCTTGGATTTTTATCCTTTATAACTAGACACATTTCAAATATAAATAACACTACCTCTCCCAAAAGTTGGTTACTTACAAACCGAAAAAGACACTGCCATTTCCTTTCTGACATGGAAAGCTCTTGCTCCAAAACGTCTGTTAGTCTATAAGGTGCCACAAGATTCTTTGCTGCTTTTATGGACTATATAATATTATTTGGATTCTTTCCAGCTTTGTATGTGGGGATGGCGGGGGGGAATCTTTCTCCAGTCACTTATCCAGATGGAGACCTGGCTTTGTAGGACACCATCAACAGTGTGTCTGGGAGAGCTGCTCTGGAGAGATACTTGTCCATTTCTGAATAATAAAGCAGAAAGTGTATCTATGAAAAGCTACTCGCCTGGCACCCTTTCTAATTTCTCTGCTCCCGCAGACCCTCAACATCAAATGAAATTCTGTAAAGTTAGAAAGCTAGAAATGGTTACAGCTTTTTTGTAACTCTTTTTTTTGAGGGGGGGGTGATTATACTTCTGCCCATCTGAGTTGGCAGCAACAAGGGCCAGGTTCAGTATCTAAGGGTTCCATTTCAATAATGCAATGCAAAACCGGCTCAAGACCCCACCCAGTGACCTGGGACAATTACATACCATCCCCCGGGCGCCTCTAAGAGGCAATACTTTCCCTCTCACAATCACAGAATCTGAGTGTAGCAAAATCCTTTTAATAAAGGAGGGAAACAATGTGGCATTATGTTGGGGAAACACCACAAACAGGATTCATAACACAAACCATGAGCAAAAGATCCACTCCCAAGTAAGTCTGGCAGTATCCTTTTCCCCTCAGAGTCTTAAGTCCAGCAACCCAAAAAATCATCCAAAGTCCCAAAAGTCCAAAACCCCAAAAGTCTCTTGAGTCCAACAACCCAAAAGTCTCTGTCCCTGGTCAGTGCAGCCCCAGAGTTCAAAAGTTTATCTGCAGTGTTTTACCTTCCAGCCTGGTGGGGGAGAGGAGCACAGCGGTGTTAAGGGGCACCTTGCATGGTCCGAGGCTGACTGCCCCACCTCTCCATGGGGTTCTGCGAGCCACTCCACCAGCCACTTCGCTCTGCTCCACCAGCTGTCCCGTGAGCCACTCTAGTCGTCCCACAAACTGCTCCAGTCCGCCAGCCGCTCAGCAACATAGCTTCAGCCCCCCGCACAGCACTCAGTGATTTCAGCTCTTAGCGATTTTAGCTCTTTAGTGATTTCAGCTTGTAATAGGGGAGCCTCAGGGCTGGTGCACCATTGGCCCAAAGTGAATTCAGCTCAGCAGCCTGTAGCTAGACTCCTAATGGAATTAAAATTAGCTCTGATATTCCACAGTAGAGAGAGAAGGAGATGCAATTGGTATTTCAGGCCCTCAAAAGGGGCCCATACCATCAAGTACAAATGCCTGTTCCCAACCTCTCTCAATTCACTAGGTTTTGGAACCTATGTCCCTTGTCTAGTGAGTGCTACTTAGCTGATGGCGAGTCCCTCTGTCATAAAACAGTTTCATTGTTCTTGATTCACATAATCAGGGTAACAACACTTTATTCTTCCTGGCCCAATAACAGAGAAACTGGGGATCCCACAGCAGCCAAAGTGACCATTTGGGCGGCTGTGGGTTCACGCTAGGCGGGGTGAGTGTGCTTATGCAAACAAGATCAGCCCCTGAAGTTCTTTTCCACAACTCACCACAATTCACTACCAGATGTCAGGGTAGAGCTCATCCTGACTCTGCTTACATCCTACCCCCAGCTGAAAATTTGTCATCCTGACAAATCAAACTCCCTATTATACCAACTCACTGGTTCCCTCCAAAGGGCCTCAGATAGTCCACTTTAGCTTCCACAAGCCTGTGTGCTAAATGTATTGGCTCCTCACTAGTCACCCCAGGTGCATCATAAGTTATCCGTTTTACTGGTCTTGTTACTCTGTCTCATCTATTGAGAATCTCTGTTGCCGTGGTAGGGGGGACATCCTCTTGAGCGACGGGTGGAGAGGTTTCCTTTGAGGGCCCCTTGGCTACTGGCATAGGCCCCTGCATTTCTAGTTCTAACAGTGGAGGGTCCAAGGTGCCCAGGACATCCTCCATCTGTATGTCTCCACTGTCCAATAACCTGTGTGTGTCATCACATGGGGGTCCCACCAGCGGGACAGAGGTGTCAGAAATGGCCTAAATACTTCCGCCATGGGGTTAAGGGCGGAAGAGGGGGAGCTCTCTTTTGGTTCAGCTGATTGAGACTGAAATCTTGTCTGCATTCTAGGATACACCATGGTTGTGTCTTCCTCCTCAGACTCACTCTCGGATGTGCTGCATAGGGGTAGGTTAGCTGCAGGGGGCCGGCTGTCCATGTTGGATGGCGGCTTTGGTCCAGCACCTTTGTTCTACCCGGTTGCCCTGTTGTGGCCCATCTCATAAGGGGTGCCTACCAATTCCCCCACAGGGAGCAAAAGGTTTCTATGCACTGCCTTTGTCTGCCCTGGACCCTCTTCAGGTTTGATCTTGTAGACTGGCAGGTCTCCTAGTTTTTCCATCACTGAGTAAGGTATGGCCTTCCATCTGTCAGCTATCTTGTGTTTGCCAGCAATATCCAAATTTCGCAGCAGAACTCTGTCCCCTGGCTGGAGTTCTTGCAAACGTACCCTAGAATCATAGGGTATGTAGGGATGTTTGTTGTGGTCTGTGTTCTTCTGAGATGCAGATGTAGCTAAGTGATAAGCATCCCACAGCTTTTCTCTTAGTCGGGATACATATTGCTGATGAGTTTCATAGCTATCTATTCTCTGATACATCAAAGCACAGGTCTATGGGAAATCTTGGCTCTCGCCCAAACATCAAGAGATATGGGGTGACTCCCGTAGCATCGTTCTTTGTGGAGTTGTAGGCATGCACCAGAAATGTGACATGTTGGCTCCAAGTTGCTTTCTGCTCTGGTCGCAAAGTCCCCAACATATCTAATAGGGTTAGGTTGAACCTCTCTGGCTGAGGATCACCTTGCGGGTGATAAGGCGTTGTCCTAGACTTTTTAATTCCCGCTATCCTCAGCACCTCCTTCATAAGGTGACTCTCAAAGTCCCGCCCCTGATCCAAGTGTATCAGGGCTAGGAATCCATAAACTGAGAAATATTTTTCCCACAGTACTCAAGCGACAGTGGTGGCCCTCTGATCACGTGTGGGATATGCCTGCGCATACCACGAAAAATGGTCATTCACTACTAGAATGTTTCCAACATTCTTCTTGTCTAATTCTAGAGACAAGAAATCAATGCATACCAGCTCCAGAGGTATACCAATCAATGCATACCAGCTGGTGATGTTCTTCAGATATGCAGCCCTCGTGGGCAGAGTTTTCCTTTGAACACATCAAGCGCAGGTCTCATATTTCCTGTGAACATCTTCAGCCATCCAGGGCCAATAGAACCTACTACGAATAAGTTCCAGGGTCCTCTCCATCCCTAAATATCCAAAGTCATCATGCAGGGCCCTCATTGCCAGGGCTCTGTACTCTTTCGGCAGCACTAGTTGAGTTCGTTGCTTTTGTAAAGGTCTGTGGTCACGGTGTAGCACCTCCTGAATCAGTTTTAGTTTGGTCCATTCTCTCAATAGTAGTTTACCCTCTGGGTTAGGTGGGACAACCGCAGCTGGGCTTCGCCCCTCCCTTTTGGCAAGTAGTGTATCACAAATGTCAATATCTTGCAGCTGGGCTTCCTGCTAGTCAGCTGCATTGAACATGGGCAAAGGAGATTGGTCCAATGCAATATAGTTCACTGAAGCAGAAGGCACGCATTCAGGGGACAGGCCCAAAGCTTCTGCAGCACGTCCATGAAAGCTGTCATGGGCCTCTGGCTCTCGGCGACTCACACTGCAAATAACTGTCACTCCATCCATGGGTATCACTGCAATTTCTGGTGCCTGTGGACACCTGGACAATGCATCTGCATCTACATTGCTTCTCCCTGATCGGTATTGAGTGCTGAAGTTATAGCTAGCCAAAGCGGCCACTCATCTTTGCCCTGTAGCATCCAGCTTAGCACTTGTTAACACATAAGTCAGTGGGTTGTTGTCCGTCGACACCTGGAACTGATCACCATACAAGTAGTCTCGAAATTTCTCAGTGATGGCCCATTTCAAGGCCAAGAACTCCAGCTTGTGGGTGGGATAGCGAGTTTCACTATCAGACAGTCCTCGGCTGGCAAGGGCTACAGGTTTACGTTTGCCTTCCACTTCCTGGTACAGGTCTGCTCCCAAACCCTCCAAACTGGCATCAGTATGCAGGATAAATGGCTTGCTTGGGTCAGCAAAGAATAGGACCGGAGCATGAGTTAGTCAAGTAATGATTTCTTGAAAAGCCCTTTCACATCTCTCATCCCACCGTGGCCCAAATGGTTCGAAGGGGCCATAGTGACTCTGCACAGGAGGCTTTGGGGACCTCCCCTTATTCTTGGTCTTAGATTTGTTCTTGCTGGACTGATCATTCAGAGGTTTTACAATTGTAGCATAGTTTTTCACAAATCTGCGGTAGTAGCCACTAAACCCAAGAAAGGTCTTGAGTTCTCTGTAGTTACTTGGACATGTCCATGTAGTGAGTGCTTCTATTTTATTCGGATAAGTACTCACACGCTCTTGGGACACGATGTGACCCACATACTTCACTGAGGTTCTGCGGAACTGGCATTTGTCAACTGAAAGCTTCAAACCATAATCTTCCAACCTATCAAGCACTTTAAGAAGTCTTTCTTCATGCTCCTCCAAGGTTCTTCCAAACACGATCAGGTCATCCAAATAAACTAACACTTGCAGTAAATTCGTGTCTCCCACAACTTTCTCCATAAAACATTGAAATGTGGCAGATGCTCCAGAAATCCCTTGGGGCATGTGTTTGAACTGATAAAACCCCAATGGGCAGATGAAGGCTGTCTTCTCCTTATCTTCTTCTCCCAGAGGGATCTGGTCGTATCCACTCTGAAGATCCAACACAGAGAACCACTGGCTTCCCAGCAAACAGTCTAAGGCATCTTGGACTTGGGGCATTGTGTACTGGTCAACCACAGTACAGCGGTTTAGGGTGCGGTAGTCAATACACATCCAGATTTTCCCATTCTTTTTACGGACCACCACAATGGGTGAGGCGTATGGGCTGCGGGACTCTGTAATGATGCCATTCACAGTCAGTTCCTGAAGATGTTGTCGCACATCTTCCATCTTGGATAAAGCAATCCTCCTAGATCTCTCCCTGAAAGTTCGAGAGTCATGTAGTCTGATGTTGTGCTGTGACCAAAATAAGGAAGTACTAGAAAGCAGATAGCATGGGGATGGGCATGAGCTAGATAGAAAACTTGCCCTCGCAAGATTTTCAGAAAAAAGGAACATCAGATACAATTGAGATAAGTACCCCCTTTGCTAAACCAAGACTAGTTACACTGTGTGTATAGTATAACTTGTAAGATTGTCTACTACCTTACATCTTTTTATAACTATTTACAAGTGTGCCAGGTAAGTGTACACTGCTACCACCGGTGACAGTGAGTGGAAATTTCTGGTTGCATTTTATATCCAATTTGCACAGGTCCAAATGACTATCTTAGGATCAAGGCAGTGGAAGCCCCCTACTTTGTTCTCCATGAGCAGGATTTCAACTGGAAGCACAATGCTGAGTGTAAGCTGTACCACTCTAGGAGCAACACTGAGATGCACGGTGACTCTGGGATAAACCTCTAAACCACAGCACCTCCCCTGTGCTCAATTCTCAATTCTTCCTGAGATAGTGATTACTGCTGCCCTGCACCAGCTAGCCAAGGCTCTGCCCATTACCCATGCCCCTGCTCAAGGAAGGGAGTGAGCAGGTGCACAGCATCCACTTGCTCTTACATGCCCAGACCCAAGATCCAGTTTGTCTGCATAGGGCAGGTTCTTATTCTCTCTTACTGCCTTGCACAGGAACTAATCCAAGGGTACACCTACACCGCACACTCTCTACAGTGGTGAATGGAGTACATACACTGCACACCTCCCTAGAAGTGCAGATGGTGAGGCACTGCTTAGGCGAATAGAGTGAAGATACACCTGAACCCTGTGGATCTGTACCTGGGCATGTACCCTATATGGCTCTCTACTTACTCAAGTTCTTCCTTCCCTGTGTACACCACTATTTTTAGCAGTGCGGACAGTGTCTGCTTTTCACTGTGATATGTAGCTGCAAATACCCTACTCACTATGGCAAAGATGTGCAGTGTAGATGTAGCCCAAGTCAAAAGTAACCCAACTTATTCTATCACCACCAGTTTTTCAGAACATTCAGCACTGGTCTCACAATGCTAGTCTGAACTGTGCAACCAGTTATCTGGGATTAGTTTTGTACATTTGGTTTTATGGCACACAGAGAAGCTGCTGTATCAAGATGATTCAGTGTGCCAAATAAATTGTCATAACCTTTTAGATATGTATATATACACAAAAGTGTAGAATCGCGTGTGCAGTGAATGAGATCTGAAATGGTATATTCATTAGAGGGCAGCTAAAGAGTCAAGGTGTATGAGTCATTTCCCTTCCAGATCTTGAAATTCAGCTGAACTATCACATACAGCGTGGAGCTGGATCCCATAAAGGCCTTGCTTAAAAATAATTCTCTCCTTGAAAAACATGAGTGACTCATCTACCAAAAAATATATTGTTTAGGACCATGGATCTGTTGGAATTTACTCAGAGGACATCTACGGGTAAGGTTCAATTAACTTCTGTTGGTGAGAGAGACAAGCTTTCGAGCCACACAGAGCTCTTCTTCGGGTCTGGGAAAGGTACACCACACATCACAGCTATAAATGCAAGATGGAACATATTGCATAGCACAGTGGTTTTCAACTTTTTTCATTTGTGGACCCCCTAAACAATTTCAAATGGAGGTGCGCAGATCACAAGTTGAAAACCACTGGTTTAGCATAATACACTGGGTTTATGGCTTAAATCACAACCATCTGTAACCCACTAACCCCTCTTTTTGTCCTATGACTGCAGAGGTGTTAACAGGCCACTCTATCATGAATGGTCCTTTAGAACATGTGCTAAGACTACTTTTTCCAGACCAAAAGAAGAGCTCTGTGTGGCTCAAAAGCTTGTCTCTCTCACCAACAGAAGTTAGTTGAATGAAAAATATTACCTCACTCACCTTGTCTCTATAATGAGCAGAGACAGGCAACTGCAAAACTTTTCCCATGACTCCATCTCTACAGGGAGAATGTGTGGGCTTTCCCCATAGACCATTCAGAGTGAGACTAGTTGAACCTTGCTCATAGATGTCCTGAGTAAATTCCAACAGATGCATAGTCCTAACCAACATATTTTTGAGTAGATGAGTCCCTCATGTTTTTCAAGGAGAGGCTAAATAGGGGAGCTAATTGAAAGAAATACAGCACCTTTTCATGAATCATAAGAATGGCCATACTGGGTCAGACCAAAGGTCCATCTAGCCCAGTATCTTGTCTTCAGACAGTGGCCAATGCCAGGTGCCCCACAGGGAATGAACAGAACAGGTAATCACCAAGTGATCCATACCGTCACCCATTCCCAGCTTCTGGCAAACAGAGGCTAGGGACACCATCCCTGTCCATCCTGGTTAATAGCCATTGATGGACCTATTCTCCAGGAACTTATCTAGTTCTTTTTTGAACCCTGTTATAGTCTTGGCCTTCACAACATCCTCCGGCAAGGAGTTCCACTGGTTGACTGTGCGCTGTGTGAAAAAATACTTCCTTTTATTAATTTTAAAGCTGATGCCTATTAATTTCATCTGATGACCCCTAGTTCTTGTGTTATGAGGAGTAAATAACACTTCCTTCTTTACTTTCTTCATCCCAGTCACCATGTTATAGACCTCTATCATATCCCCCCCCTTTAGTCATCTTTTTTCCAAGCTGAAAAGCCACAGTCTTATTAATCTCTCCTCATATAGAAGCCGTTCCGTACCCCTAATCATTTTGTTGCCCTTTTCTGAACCTTTTCCAATTCCAATATATCTTTTTTGAGATGGGGTGACCACATCTGCACACAGTATTCAAGATGTGGGTGAACAATGGATTTATATAGAGGCAATATGATATTTTCTGTCTTAAATCCTGTTTACAGTGTCAGACCACAAATGTGCTGTTTTATTTTATTTTATTTTTTAAGTTCCTGGACACCTGATGGGACATGCTTGCCTTACAGGATGAGCCCAAATTATTCCCCTTACTTCCTGATCTGGCTTGGGAAATCACTTAGGAAACAATCATTAGTTAAGAGCATCTCATATGGAAAAATGCCGTAGTTTGATATTAATATTCCATGTTCTGTATAGTATTTAGCATGCATATTTAATTCATTGGACAATACAGTGAAGTTAGCCAGTTTGTACTACAACCAGATGATAAAGCATTTCTGATGGAAAATAATATCTCCCAAGTGTGTCACCTTATACATAATGGACAGATTTTTGTCCTGTAAGCAAATCCACAAGTAATATAAATCCTTTCTTTTTGCCAATCTCTCTGAGAAACTTTGGGCTAGATTTTGCCCTGTATTGGGGCCACTTTATCAAAGCAAAATGATCCTATGAGGATAACCCCTATGTAGCCATGTCCTCAAGGTAAGTGCTGGTGTCACAGCTCCCACAACTCTCCCCATGGTCAGGGCAGGAACTTTCTGTGTTCCGGGGATCCCCAGGTGCCATCCCAATTGCTTTGAAGGCCATTGGCTATTGGTGTAATTTAGAACAGCTCCCAGGTTGCTCTAACTTACCCCAGGGGATGAGCTGGGTACAAAGCCAGTCAAGCATTAGGGAGGGCAAAGGTGACTTAAAGCCACCTTTGCCACCCTATACCAAACTGTACTGTGCACTCCATTGCTGAAGCTGAGGATCTAGCCTTATATGCTAAACAGCCAAGGGTCTGAATCCTTAGACTCTTCACTGACATGACCCATACATTACCCATCGGAGAGTAAAGGCCTAATGGCAAAGACATATTCCTTCTTCATAATCATCCACGCCATTAAAAGGGTAGCAAACGGAGTCTGAACCTACCCTCATTGACTGTGTGGGAACAGCATTGGCCCATACTGAGGATTAGGAGAGATTAACTGCCAAATAAGAGACCGCCAAAGCATTCTGGCTCACTGCTTTTCAGCATATTTACAATTTTCCATTTGCCTTTTCTGCCTTAGAAGTCAACTATCAGGATGATTGGATCCTCATACAAGTGCTCTGGCCAGTGAAAACAACCTAACAGCTTTTTCTCATCATGGTGGAAATGTCCCAAAATTAAATCACTTTTGGGATCAGATCTCAAAGGTTTGCACTGACATTGCTGGTGACCCTTTTGTGTGGTCTCCACTCTGTGCCCTTTGGGGTTTCAGTCTTAACAGGGAGAAGTTAAATTCACTATCTGTTATTAGTTGTAGGCTTGTGACTGCGGTACCCGACAAACCTCCACTGCACAGCTGGCTTTCAGCATGTTGGGAAAGTTCTTGCTATGGAAAAATGACCAGATCTAGAAAGGACTCCTTTACTACCCTCCTGACGGCTGCTTATTAATTACATCAAAAAGATTCAAAGCCAGATCCTCAGCGGTGTGTAATTGACTTCAATGGAGCTATACCAACTTATGCCGCTGGAGGATATGGTCCTCAAGAGTTAGTATTGTCTCAATTTCCTTTGTATTAAGCAAAAGGCCCTGCCTCAATGGGATCTATGCAAGAATATATGTAAAAGCTTATAATGTGAAACTTTATTATCTCGTACTTTAGATTGTTTCCTGCTGTGCCCTTCTGTTTTACTGTCTGAGAACTACAATATGAAATGAATTCATTATCTTAGGGCCAAATCCTCCAGTCCTTCCTAAATCCATATTCCGTCAAAACTCCCTTTGACTTCAATGGGCATTTGGACCAAGTTACAGCAGAATAAGGGTTTGGATTGCACTATGGCCCAAAGCTGCATCATGACACAAACCGGTAAAGCTTTGTTTCTCTTTTCACGCCTCTGACATAAAAACAGGTCAATGAGGTTTTTTCTTCTTTCTTTTAATTTACAAAATAAAAAATTGCTCCCAAACCGAGATCTCATATGTCAATTTTAAACCTCAGATAAGTGGTTTATGGCTTAGTCATGAACCAGAGAAATAGGGGTACAGAGTCGAAATGTTGACTTGTTGCAGTGCAAGGAGGCGCCACTGAAAGAGAGAGATGTCAGCACTCTGAGTTATATTTTATATTAGCTGAAAACGAGCTAACACTTATTTCAGTAAATGAATCTTAATTAAGATAAAGCCCTCTCAAAGCCTAACAGAGAGAGACAAACAAATTCATCCTGAACCATGTTTCTTTGCCATGAAATTTAGAATCGTATTGGGGTCATTTTATAAAGAAAATAATATTCCCGGCCCATCACAATTTGTGACAGTCAGGTTAGAGAAAAAGCAAAATTCCCCATCGTCCTTTCAAGATTTCCTGCACAGTTCTTTTGTGAATACGCTAGAATGGGTGATGGATGGGAGGCTGCCCCTTTCTAGAGTTCTTGCTGCGTTTTGTGATAACTCATTATATTTCTTTCTTTACAAATAGCCCCATTAACACTCCAGAATTGAACAGAATCATAAAGCTTGAAACATCCCACTCCCATTCCAGTAGAGCTAGAAGTATTGTTTCATGAATTACAGAGCTGCCAAAACCTGATTTATCCAAGCATAGCCTTCAAAGCTGAGTCACAGGGGTGGGGGGGAGGATGGATTGGAAAATTGGAAAATACTTTTTATTAAGATGAGGATGATATAACCTAGCTACAGCTTTATTTAAATTGAATTGTGTGTCTTTTATGTTTCTCCAACAGTATGGTTGATGAAAACATTTTAGCCCTTGTTTTTTTGGCTGAACTAAAAACCCTGTTAAACCGTTTATAGAAAATTTACAAAACAGAAGAGAGTCAAGCTCTTTCGAAGTCTCCGTGGCCTCAATAAAACCTTATATATTCTGAAATTAGATGTCACTCTTAGTCAGATGATTCCAAACAAGACTACTATAATCCTCTCTGTTATGGAGATATTTATTTTTGTCTGAAAAACTTCAAAGCAGGCCGTGAAAGATAATCAAAATCAAAATTACCATTCCAATGAGGATTTTTTAAAATAAAAAAGAATAATTCTTACAGTTCTTCTGCAAAGGAGAACCAAACTGACTTGCTTATCTCTTCCTTTCGTCGTTATTCAGTAAAGTTTTTACCTCTGTTGGGCAGAATCACGTCACCAGAAAAAAAAACCCTCATTCTCCCTCCCCTCCCCCCCTGAAGTAAATTAAGTAGCTTAGGACCATCACCCATACACTGAAATACAGTGGCCTCTTGGGAGAATACTATATAGCCATACTGGGCTTTTCTCCCCTGAGGCTAAATTGATGCCTTTAGTAACAATTGATGCCAGAGCCCTAAGAAGAGCATTCACCCTCCCGGAGCTGCCCACTTGTTTTATTATAGGTTATTATTTATTATGTGTCTTGCAATCGTGCCTGGAAGCCCCAGTCATGAACCAGGACCCCATTGTGCTAGGCACTACACAAACATAGAACAAAATGATGGTCTCTGCCCCAAAAAGCTTTGCGATAATTAGAGATGCTGTGACATACCAAGGCACAATCCAGGCCTGAAGCTGCAACCTTGGATGCCTTACTACCCGTGTACTTCCCTGAGAGCAGGGGCTGCAATTCTAGCCAGTCCTTACATGTACACAGAAGGGAACAGGCTCCTTATTCCACCTCCAAATACTGCATGTGCAACGTAAGCACAGCCTCAGTCTGGCCCTTGGTGATGGCTATAGCAGATGTTTGTTTTCCCATTTAGAGTATTAGTAATTCCCTTCCTCCCAACACCACTAATGAAAACTGAAGAAAAAAATGAACTTTCCACTGTTAGTATAATAATTCCTGGATTTTATGCCAAAGACTTCTAGGCCCTACAAATGACTATAAAGCGGATATATCATGCATTGGACTTCCACTATTCTGACCCAGAGCAGAGAATCTGGCATCTCTCAGGGGAACATATACAGCTTCGATACATGTCCAACATGTGGGGGACTTCATGTTATGTTTGTAGTTAGCCTGCAGCAGTTTGATTTGGGGGGGGATGAATAAAGATACTGCATTTGGAAGATCAGCTTGCTTGATTCCTTATTCAGTACATGACAGGTTCTGTAACCCTTACATCCCACAGAAGAATTACTAAGATCAAGGTGGAGGGATATTTGGAGGAAGGGAGGGCACAGCTGTGCAGGGTGGCCTTGTGATAGGCCACAGGGTTCAGTATCCCAAAACTCCAGCTCATATACTCTCAGTGACCCCTAAGCATAAGTAGAGGCTCTAAAAGGGCTGTATTGTAGCCCCATGACCAGTCCCTGGAGAGAAGTGTCCTAATTGCCCCAATCAGTGTTACTATGGCTTTGAGTATGAGGAACTTCACCCAGAGGGAGACAGAGAGAAATGAAGGATGACACAGGAGAGGACGTCTGGAGACCTGGCTTCTCTTCCTGGTGTGACGTATGAGGAAGCAAAACGGCTGTTCATGGTTCCTTGGCATTCTGAAGAGGCACAAACTAGCTGGAGAGCACTAATGAATCTGGCCCTAAATGGCCATGGCATATCTCTATTATACCTGTTGCTACTGGAATTACTAGTTGTAGGTGGGTACAGGGCTAGTGAGGAGCATAGCCCCTCACATGGATATCATAGCCTCTGATATTCCGCATGAGTCAATTGTGGACCTACGCAGTCCATCGCCTTGTCACACTCTATGCAAAGCTGATTTTGTGGTTCCTTTGTTATGTAAATGAGCTACTAAAACAGTCCTGATTCCTCTAAAGCAATAGCACCCATCTATAAACTGCAGAAGCTCACTTCTGTGTGGCAAACTGCTCAGCTCCCCCATCCAATCCCTTTTCAATTTGCTGGGGTTATAATTTTCGCATTTCCTTTCTAGACCTCATACAGTCTTACTTGCATTGTTTTACACACCATAGCACAATGGCTTCATCAGTTCTCCCTTTTATTTCATAATTATTTTAAGAAGAGATGTTCTGTAATAACACTGTGTTCAAAAGCAAAATACAGAAGATGGAAACTTTTTAGGCTGCATGCTACATGGGCTGCTTTGATATTCTGATCTCACCCCACTCAAGTACAGTTCTTGAAAGTGAAGGACGAGCGTGTAAGTCAATCTCTGTTAAATGCTAGTTTGCTCATTTAAAGATACAATGGGCACACTTGGCTGTGTTCATGAAAATCTTGGTTGATACCAATTAAGCCCTAAAAAGATTCTATTAATAGTCTAAACTCTTCTCAAATCCACGTTGCAATTTATTCTGGAAAGTCTCAAAGTTCGATGAAACTGCAAAAATCCACCAAAGATTCAATGGAATGGGCAAGTTGGAGCAAATATTACTTTTAATAATAGCGAATCTCTCCATGTGCCCAATTTGGGTTCTAAATCTCACTCTCACCGCCTTACCCCTTTTATTCTCTTTTTTTCTTTGAAATACTTCCTATAATTGAGACTTGCTTGAAGGGCTGTTTAATGAGAACAAGTTACATTTATAGGTTTCTGAATATAGATTCCTTCTTTGGGACATGGTGTGCCCAATTTTAGACCTTTATTCTGAGGTCTTTTCAGCATTAGCCCTGATTTCCATGTGAATAAACAATCAAAATATTTGGGGGAGTGGGGGAGAGAAGAGAGGGAGAAAGAGAGAACCCTGCCACCATCCTAGCCAAGGCATAAAAAGTAAATTGATCAGGGAGCTTTAACTTCATGGGCTGCTTAAATAGACTTGGAAACCATTAGCTCCCTGGATTTTTGATAAGAAGTTTTGATTTTTGTTTGTATTTTAGAAGACAAAGTTTTCAGTGACAAAAAGCCGAGCCCGCAGTTTATATTCCTGTCTTGATGTGCTTTTAAAAGATTTTCCTCCCCCTCCCTTGGCCCCTAATTCATGTTGCATAAGAGGATCCCTGCATCTAAATTGTGAAAGGAAACCATGAGAGTTATTTGTTTTATATTATATATATATATATAAACAAGAACCCTTCCCTGAAAAAGAGAAGACATTTCTGCTAAGAGATTACATGGTACACTCCCTCAGAGTGAGAGACCCCGAGAGCCAAGGTGACAGGCAGGAAACAGAATGACAATCAGTTTTTTGGAGAGATGGCCTGAGCCTCAAGTGGCACCATAGTAGCTATTACAGCGGCTCCTCTATTTCTAAGCAAAATGATATCAAACAGACAGAAAAGACATCCAATAATGAGAAACTTGCAGCTGTTCTTGAAGAAAGACTTTTTATATTGTATCCCGATCCAAAATACTTTAAACCAGTTTTATCAATAGCGATAAATCAGTATGACGATGTGATGTCTCTTTAATCTTTTCTAAAACAAAATTTTTTGAACTTTTGAGCCTGGCCTTCCCAAATGGGTTAGGTCTTCTAAGACAGCATCAAACCTTCTTTTCCTTGCTTCCCATGTCAGCCTGAATCCCGATAGTTATGAAGCATAAAAAAAGTTCAAAGTAGAATATAAATTACCATCCTCTTCAAACACAAGTAGAAGTCTTATTAAGTCTCTAGTGCTTGAATCACGTCCCATGTCTGTTCTTTAGACCTTTCTTCCTTTGTGAGGCATAAATGGACACATCTTATTGATTTTCTTTCAACCTGGATCACCTCGATTGCTGTGAATATGGCAGACAAATCCAACTCATTCTCCCGCAGGGAACGAGGAAGAATGCAGACGAGAAGCTGGGGAAAGTCTTCTCACAGTAGGATACCAAGAGTCATTACGCAAAAATCCAAGTCTAACTGCTTGTAATTCCAAGTCCTTTTTCTTTTCAGCTCCTTCAAAAAAAATATTTTTTTAAACACTGAGCACTCTTTCTTAAATTGTTGATGAATACCATTTTGACTATGGGATCAATTGCTCAAAGTGTTTTTGTTTAAAAGAAGCAGGATCAGATAGGCCCATGAGGGCTACTAACCCTGATAAACATACTTGGTTAACGATTAGTGAATATGTAAACAGAGACTGGTCAGAAAGAGGAAATCAGAATAACAGAAAGCATTGTCTGAAGCTTGAGGGGAAAAAAAGCAAGTTTGAACTCCCATCACCCCCCAACTTGATTACACTTTGTATTTTTTTATATAATGTACGGACTTTTTCCTAAGGAAAATTGTATGAAATGAAAGGAAGTGTAAAAGTAGAAAGATTTTTGTGCCTTATAACAAACCACTTACTGTACATGAAAAAGGGATTTAGTTATGTAGGGTTTTTTTTTTTAAATCAGATGAATGACTTCAGTGAAGTGTAAAAAGGTGGCAACAATGTGTAGCACCCCCAGCTCTGCTCCCAAAAGAAGGAGAAAAGACACAAGTGAAATCCGGTGGGATATCTGTGGATGAACTAGACGGACCATATACAGACATATTCAGTGGCAATCTGTTCTAAAAAGGATTGTATTAAGTGTACGGTGCATAGTGGCTTGTACATTAAAGACATGATATGCAAGGACTAATTTCAAAATTCAGTAATTCATTTAACGAGAAGGACTACTGTAAGAGCCAGATTTAAAGGACTTAGGTGCAGTTCAAATCCTTTCACACACAGCCGTTAGCACAGTGCAATAGCAAGGAAATGCCCGTTTAATAAAACCGCGGCTTTCTAACTTGTCAGCATCCATAAAGTTGCTCATCACAATGGCAATGAAATGCATTTCTCCAATAGCTCTCAGTGTGGCATGCAAAAGCTTTCTGTCCAGCAATACACAGTCAGTTCCACATAAAATTAACACCAAAGTGTGTTAACATCAAGGGAAGAGACAAAGTCTCTTTCAGACAGACTTCACAAAGTTTCAGAGAGCTAGTGTTAACTCCATGGGACCTTTGATGCTTTTTAATGAGGTATTTTGTAACTAAACTTCTTGTTACTTTAGACTCGTATATGAAGAACATAAAATGATGTGATCACAGAAGATGCACTAGGAACTTTAATATTCTTGCTATACAGGTTTTTCTATGCCATCTTGCTACATATTCATCTCATTACATAAAGTCATACTGTCAGCAATGGCTAGAGCTAGGTAAATACCTCAGAAGAGTTTCTACAAATATTCACCCAAGTAAGCTACTGAATTGACTCTGGGTGTATACACACTCATTTTTTAATCTTTTTGGGAGAATTTCAGCCCAATGCAGTAGGCCAGCGCAAGACCTCAGCACCACTGAAGTATCCAAAATAAGGGTATGTCTACACTGGAAACTCACAGGAACGCTCCCGCAGCAGCGCTTTGAAGTGCGAGTGCGAGAGGTCTCCCAGCGTTCCTGGTAATCCACCTCCACGAGGGGATTAACTCTGAGTGCTGGGAGCACGGCCCCCAGCGCTCAGAGCTTGTCTACGCTAGCGCTTTAAAGCGCTCAGACTTGCTGCGCTCAAGGGGATGATTTTGCACACCCCTGAGCCAGCAAGTTAGAGCGCTATAAAATGTAAGTGTAGACAAGATGTAGGAGGGACCTAAATGGTGTATAGACCCTGTATTCATCCCTTCTGTGAATATTCTAGAGAGTAAGTTTACTGATTGGCCTGTTCACAGAAATGATACAAATTTTAAACGCTGCAAATGGCCCATGTAAACATTTGAATTGCACCCACTGTATTTTTAGGAGCTACAGCATTTGAAAAAAGAATAAGAAATAGATACTAAGGACAGGAGGAGAGCATTTAGGTAGACAAGGGATGCCTTATGGAGGGCTGAGGCAACACTTGAAGACCAATATCTGGAGATGAGAACAGTTAGGAATGAGAAAGAGCACTGGAAAGTGCCACAGGTTGAGGAAATAAAAACTCCACTCAGACATCAAACCTATAGATGTTCCCAAAATTAAGAACCTCAGTCAGAAGATGAATGAAACAATCAGCAGGTCAGAACTCATTTTGACAGGAGGAATGGCCCAGTGGTTAAGGCACTAGTTGAGGATTTTGGAGACCTGGGTTCAAGCCTCTACTCCGCCACAGACTTCCTGTGTGACCTTGGCAAATCATTTAGCCCCTCTGTGTTTAGTTCCCCTTCTGTGAAGGAGGGATAAGAGCATTTCCCTACCTCACTAGGGTGTTATGAGGATAAATACATTAAACACTATGAGGCACTCAGTAATGGGCTCCATATCAATACCTATGATTAATTCATTTCAGGTTTTGCTGTTCACAAGAATTTGGGCACATTTTTTCCCTATTTAATTTTTAGTAAATAGAGTGGAAGAGATATAAACAATTTATAAGATCAAGCTATGGTACCTGGTGGAAGAATCCAGATGTTCCTCCTGCCAATAACATCATTAAATGGATGAGGTGGATGTGAAATATTGATGATGAAGGTGAATCATAGAACACAGAGGCGGGATCTAGGGCTCCATCATTCTCTAGCACCAAGTACAAAAATGCAAATGCACTGAACAAACACCACACAGAGGGAGAGAAGGAGATCTCGCTGCTGAATGAGGAGGTAGGGCTGACCTAGGAGAGAAGGCCTTAAAAGCCAGAGGCTAAGCGACCAAGGGGCGCTAGCGAACAGGGGCCGCAAAGAGGGGAGTTTGTAGGAGGGACTCGTAAGATAATTACTATGGTTAGGAAGGGAATGTGCCACAAATTCAGAGCAAAAATGTGCCCAGATATTGTAAAGAAACTGACCCAAACATACAGTAGTTAAATGTACAGTATCCAGAGGCCTCAAAAGCAGAGTGAGGTTCCAAATGATCTATAGCCTATTTGCAGGTACAATACTATAGTGCCATTGATTATTTTTTGTTTTGTATTACTATAGTTTAGAGGGCAATCATGAGATAAAATACAGACAACAAATAAGAGATGGTCCCCGTCCAAAGAGCTTACAATCTAATGAAGCAAAACAGAGAAAGGGTAAGGGGAAAAAGAAGAGGAACAGAGACGGTCTTACCATTGGTCAGCAGCAGAACCAGGAGGAGAACCCAAGTGTCCAGTGCCATATTTACCAGACAACAATATCACTCCACTTCATTTCCAATACCATTTTAACAAGCCTTATTAACAGATAGTCTACCATATCTCATCAGTGATAGCCAACCGATGTTCCTTTTCTTAAAATACAGTAACCAATTACTTTCGCTGTTACAATGAATGGCAGCTCTCTCAGAATCACCGTGTTTATCATCAATGATCCTCAGTTGCCTTACAATCCAGGGATTATGCCCATGGACAGGTGTCCAAAGGAGGGATGCACCTCGTTTCCCTACTCTAATCCTCCCAACAGCAAGAACAATTATCAGTGTGTTTTAAAGATTATGGTGTTGGTTGGCACTAAAGTGTCCGATCTCTTTCTTTAAGTAAACAAAATCAATCATATCACCTCTGGGGTAAAACAATACATAAAAATCAACAAAACCTGGGACCCTCTGCGCTTCCAAATTGCAACAAGAAAATAAATAAAACAATATGATAGCAGTAAGTCTTCTAGAAGCTCCAAGGTGCTTAGACAACAAAGCACTTAAACACATGCTAAAGCTTCAGCACTCGTTTAAATATCATTTCTATCAATGGGACTTAAATATGTGCTCAACTTTATCCACATGCTTCACTGCTTTAATGAATCGGGGACTTAATGCACCCAAACCCACCCCATTATTTTATAACAGCCATAAATTAAGAAACCAAACAGGAACTGGATTGAAAATTAAACACTTAGTAAACATCCACTTTCAGTCATACTAGTTGCCTAGGAAACCGTGTGATCCACCCATTTTCAATGTACAATCTTCTTATTCTGATCAGCAGGAAAGCAGAAATGCTGCTCAACGCACAAGCTGACACAGATGAGTCCCAGAAGGTTAAGTAATGCTAATGGCCATGGAATTAGAATTCAGTCTCAATGATAAACCTCAAGTTCTGCTCCTTAATAGGTGGTCTAGGTGCACAATGAACAGAGATGCTATCGCTGCTGCCCTTTGGCATCTGTCTCAGCATCAGCTGTCATTTCTGTTTCAACCCCCTCTTCCTCTACTACTGCATCAGGCACAATTCTCCATATGGCTTGGTCTTTGCCTCTTGACCTTTTACACTTATCATCCTTTTAGCTGTTACTCACTTTCTCCCTGTGGCAGCTGCCCCTGACTCTTTTACTGCCAGACACACATTCAGGATCCTGCCTCCTGCACTTTAATAAAGCTGGTAATTTTTTATGTTCTTCCTCATGCAGGACCTAATCCAGCTCCAGGTCAATGTGGTTTGGTCTTCTACATAGCACCTAGTCAGATGTTTTTGCCTTGCATTTAAAACTATAATTATAAACTCATCTGATTTGTAATAATTCGACTGCTACCTCAGTAAAAATGGATTCAAAATGAAATATGATGGCGTAGCAACAAACACGGCTGTAATCTGTGTACATTCCCTACTTATTAGGGTTCACTCTAGCATTTCTTCTGCAAGAAGAAAAATATCATCTTGGCAACTGACCTGACCCATTTTTCATTGGATTTTGCTAATTTGTTAAAGTCTAACTGTTTTGCAGAAACACCCCACGAGCAGTCAGAGACCCTGGGGAGCATACTTCATTTCAGAAACACAAAATTTCAGTGTTTCTGAAGCTAAACGTTGCAGGATTTCAGTTCCACAAAAACCGTTGATGTTTTGGCTTTTTCAACCAGACTCAGGATGGAAAAATATTTCCAAAAACTCAACAATTTTCACCAAACTAAAATTCAGTTTCCCAGCCACCTCTAAGGCAAATGTAGGTAGTGCAACTGAAATATCATTCCAAACGGAGGCATGGATTGTTGTTGATTCTGTGTAGGTGAACAAGTGGAGAGGAGAGAAGGGAGCACAGGTATTGTTAGTACCATCCTCTCCTTTCTCTATGCTCACCATCTTTTTCCTCACTCAGATTTGACTTTCAGGTTGTGTTTTACTTCCTTCTCTTTTCTCTTCACATCTAGGCTCTCTCCCCAAAACATGTTGGTTTCCCCTCTGTAATGCTTCTCAAAATCCACCCCTTTCTCTCTTGTCCACTGCCAAATTCATGCCCTGGCGCTCTATTATCCTGACAATAGTAATCTCTGCCTCACTGCCCTCTAAATCCAAAGGCAAGGCCCAATAGATTGTCAGGAGTGGTGCTAAAAATGGAGCTCTGCAATGAGTTCAGTTCAGCCCCGTTCAGAGAACAGTCATGGCAATATGAGGCCTGTGTAGAGTGAATGGGAGGAAAATTACATAATGGAATTAAGGTAAAGATTTAACTTTATTCCAAACCTTCTGCCTCTTCCCTTCCCCCTTATCTGCTACCCCAGCCCACTCAATTCTATGGCATAATCAAATTATTTTAATCTGTCAGGGTTCTATACTGAGGGGCGATATACTGATATATAGCAATTGGATCACAGAAGGCCTCCTCTACTTCTCTTATATCCCAGTCATTTCTCGATGAGGTTAGGTAACTGTCCCCATCTCATCTGGAAGTAAGTGCTGGTGTGACAATTGCTACAATGATTTGTACCAATAGGCCCACTGATTGAACAGGGGCAGCGTGAATTATTGGTCTCCTTGCTTTGGTTTGGATGCTCATGCCTTGTTTTGCCCCTCTGCATCGGTATACAGTGTTTGGATTGACATTCTCCCGGAGCAGCAGCTTGTATCACTGGACTCTCTACGAATTAGATGTCCTGTGGCTTTGTAGACAAGGCAGCATGAAGAAGTTTTTCCACTCCCTAGGGTTGGTCTACACTAACTCTGTAAATCAATCAAAGTTACACTACTTCAGTTACGTAACTGAAGTTGACGTAACTTAGGTCAACTTACAGCAGTGTCTACACCGTGCTCGCTGTGTTGGTGGGAGCCGCTCTCCCGTTGACATAGCTTCCACCTCTCCAGAAGGTGGAGTACAGATGTTGATGGGAGGGCGCTCTCCCATCGACTTAGCATATCCTCACCAGACCCACTAAATCGGCACTACTGCCTCAATCACAGCAGTGCCAATTTAGCCAGCAGTGTAGACATGGCCCTTGAGTATTAGAAAAATGATCAGGAGATTAGCAAGTGAAGACAACCAGGGTAAAAAGGAGGTAGGGTACACATGGGAAAGCTGAGTCAGAGAGATTAAGATTCAACTATACCAGGGGTCGGCAACCAAAGATGGCACGCGAGCCGATTTTTAACGGCACACTGCTGCCTGTCGGAGCAGCGTGCCATTAAAAATCCTGCCCAGCCAGCCCGCTCTTCTCCGCCCTCCCCCCCCCCACGGGGGCAGGAGGGCAGAAGCATAGGCATGTGCACGGGGTGTGCCCAGGCACACCCTGCCAAATGGCCCCACTCTTCCAGCGCTGCAAGCCACGGGGTTTGCGTTCCCGGGCCGCCTTCCCCCCTCCCCTGGAGCCAGGCCGCCATGCGCGCAGCGCTCTGAGGGGCGGGGCTGCCCACTCCCTTTGGGCAGCGTGTCTGTCTGTGCACAGAGCAGAACATGCTACTAGGAGCCTCATGGTAAGGGGTCCCGGGCCAGGGGGGGTTGGATAAGCGGGGGGCAGGGAGGGTTGGATAGGGGGTGGGATCCCAGGCGAGGTGGTTAGGGGCGGGGGTGTCTCTTTGGGGGCAGTCAGGGAGCAGGGGGGATTGGATGGGGCATGGGAGTCCTGGGGTCTGCAGAGAAGAAGCGGAGGAAGGTAGGGGGTGGAATAGGAGCACACACACTCCAGCCCTCTGCCTTGCCCCTCCTGCACACACACCCCAGCCCCCTGCCCTGACCCCCCCCACACACACCCAGCCCTGTGCCCTGCACACACCCCAGGCCCCAGCCCTGACTCTGGCACCCCCACACATACCCAGCCACCCCCCGCCCTGACACCTGCACCCCCCTCACATGCCCCCAGCACCCCCACATGCCATGCAGCCCCCTACATCCTGACTCTTGCACACACACACCCGAGCACAAAATGGGAGCTCCTGCACACACACACACACACACACACTCACACTCACACTCCCACCTGCACCCCTTGCACCAAATGGGAGCTACCCAGGTAGAGTGCCCCCACACCCAAACCTCCTGCCCCAACCCTGAGCCCCCTCCCTCATTCTAGCTCCTGGCCAGACCCTTCACCCCCAGCCCTGTGCTCAGTGCACTCCCACCCTCAGCTCAGTGCAGAGAGAGGAAGAGAATGGGCCAGAACCAGGGAGAAGGTAGGTACCCACTGTATGTGGGCAGGGCCGGGACCCCAGACCGGCAGCGGGCTGAGCGGGTCCGGCATGCGGGATTCCGGCTGGCAGGAGTCAGTGGATGGAACCCACTCAGCCCACTGCCGGTCTGGGGTCCCGGCTGCTGGCCCCGTACAGCCCGCTGCCAATCTGGGGTTCTGGCTGCCGGACCCTTGCCAGCCGGGGTCCCAGCTGCAGTCCCTGCTCAGCCCTCTGCCAGCCTAGGTGAACAGAACCCCAGACCGGCAGTGGGCTGAGCAGGCCAGCGGCGTAAGATCAACATTTTAATTTAATTTTAAATGAAGCTTCTTAAACATTTTGAAAACCTTGTTTATTTTACAATACAACACTAGTTTAGTTATATAATATATAGACTTATAGAGAGAGACCTTCTAAAAAACATTAAAATGTATTACCAGCAAGCGAAACCTTAAATTAAAGTGAATAAATGAAGACTCGGCACACCACTTCTGAAAGGTTACCGACCCCTGAACTATACAAAGCATATTGCCGACACACTATGTGGAGCTTGCAGCCTACAATTCTCTTGGGAGAAATGGCTGGTGCCTCTTTTCAAAGACTGAAGCCCCATTGTGGCTGCACTCGTATCACTGGGATTTGGCAAAGGAGCTTGTGTGCACCAGCCAGATGTACTGCCTTCCCCACTCCCGCCCCCAACATACACTCACTCTTGCTCTCTCTCATCTTGAGGCATCTGTGGCTCAGAGTAGCCTACCCAACTAACACCACAGATATGTATTTGCATGCTCACAAGAGCTTTTGAAAATTTAGCTGCCGGAGGAGTCTCATGTACTGCATGTTGGGTAATAACATGTGATGACACAACATATTTAAGACTAAACTCACTATTAAGACAGTTATTTACAGAGATGCTGCAACTGCAGCTAAGTCTCCACCCATATGCAAACAAACTAACTTCGTGGTGCCTCCTCCAAACTCTTTCTCTTGCAATCTGTGCTCCTTTCTCCAGGTTATTGCAGGGGGAAAATTGGCCCTCACTTAGCCCCAGCACAAGACCTATTGTCTACTTAATTCTTATTTAGAGGGTTTAAGTGCTACAAGGGGATTGGACAGGCCCCCTGTATAGGGCTGAATTTGCCTGAGGCTACAAAGCAAGTCAGTGTCAGAGCCAAAACAGGAGTTCCTATCACCTAGTCTTGTGTTCAGACCACTCAACTGTGCATGTCTCTGTCTATATAGATAAAATAGATCAAGTGAGCCAAAAACTTCACTCTGAACCCTTGCTTCCTCTCATCTCTAACTCTTGGCATGTTCCAATTTGCTTTTCTAAACCTCTACCTAATTGTTGTACTTACCATTGTTTTCTATATCATTTTGATGGCAAAACTTGTTGGCTTTCTGGACTATAAAGATTATGGACTATAAACATTTCAGCGGAAAGACGGGCTATCAAACACTTTCTTTTTGGGAGGGCAGGAGGGGAGGGGAGCATGTGCTTGACAAAAGCTCTGGGTTTGGGGTTTTTTCCATTTTTTTAAAAATAAGCTTTTTTCTAGTATTAGAAACCTATAGTTCTAAATCCACTTAACTCTCCTATTATTTTTCCTATTGTAAAGTAGAAAAAGAAATCCCTAGACAAAAAAAGGAATAGACGGTGTGAAGTTTTAGACTGTAAAATATGTTCCATACCTAAACAATTGCTTAAAAATACAAAAATTAAGCTAACTTATAATAAATGATAAAACTGTTTTCTATGGAACTGAAAGAATGAACTGTATAAATTATTTGTGTGAAAATAGCAGCATTTCCAAATGTAAGGCTTACAGTCCTGTTAAAAAAAATCTAAAAATTAAACAAAAGAAGCCATTTTTTAAAGGAGAGAGGGCTCAGTGGGATTTATTAATGCACATCTTTCAGAGATATTCTTACTTGTACAATGCAAGTACTGGGTTAGCATGGACTTCCAAATTATATTTAATTGGACAATTATTCAAAGTGAAAAAACCTACACAATAAACTAAGGAGGTCCTTAATAAACACCTTGTCTCTTCAAGAAAAACAGGGAAGTCATTTACTGACCCAAGAGGCACAATTTTGTCTTTGGTAAATTTATTTTAAAGTAATTGCCAACTCCGGGAGTAACAATATTTTAAAGAAAAACTTGGCGCTCTCAGGCAGAATAATAAATTGTTCTCTGCCCTGTATGAAGGCCTAATCACATTAGAAAGATGTACATTTAGCTGGCTGAGGCAAACAGAGGATGTATATCACCTGGTCCACGAGCCCAATAAAACTCATTAAATGACATATAGCTTTCTCCTCTCACCAGATTAGAACTGAATTAGAGAGGGAAGACAAATGATAATGTACAGGCCGGCTTTACATCTCTGTCTCTCTCCTTCTCCCCTCTCCCCAAAACAAAACCTTCCATTTTTGTTTAAATAAGGTCCTTTGTGGCCTCCAAGAAGGACTTTCAGTGATTCACCTCTCTACCAGCCCAGTCATTATACACGAGAGAGAAGGGGAAGCCCCCTGTTAATTAGCTTCACCTTTGTTAGGAGTTGGCTGCTCTCTTAGGACTTCATAAGAGGCTATTTAGGCCACCAATGAAAAATCAATAGTAAATTCCAGTTCTAGGAGATAGGATATCTCCATTAATTTATTTTATTTTTAATTTATTTATCTGGGACTGAATGGGAGCACTGGGTCAGATGCTATCCCCACTCTGATTGGAAAAGACGTCTGGAGCCAGGTAAGTTCTTCATAGCTTTTGGCCTCTCTCAATAATGGGTGTACCGTAGCTGTACACCTAACTCCTGAAGGTGGTCAGATCTGGATCTGAATTCTGTAGCTCAAGGTCATCTCTCTTTAGCACCTACGCCTTAGCTTTTCATCTTCAGAGCTCTTTACAATCATCAACCAATCAATCCTCATGATCTACTAGGTAAGTACAGTAATGCCATTTTACCGACTGGGAAATTAAAGCAGAAATGGTCACAAAGGGAGTTAGCAGTAGAGCTGCGGTGAGAATTCCGTAGATCTTGGCTCCCAGGCCTCATTTTCTTTTCTCTGCCTGCATAAATGTATGTATGTGTGTCAGACATAGCTCTCTTGGGAATGTAACTATAGGGCTCAGTCCTGCAAACACACTTCCTGTAAATAGCCCCACTGACTTCAATACAAGTGTGGGCTTCCACTGGACTAGTCATAGGAATAAGCTCTAAGCTCAACAGTAACATTTGGTTCTTATTTATTTACTTACAGTATTTTGCCAGGAAAATTCCAGTTTTGAAGCCTCTTCTCCTCAGCAAGGTCATCCTGAATTGGGACAGCAATGCCGTATCTATACTCCAACCTAAACAAGCATTCATCAAGATGGACTCTCCTTCCTCATTTCAAACAAAATTGCTGGGACTCTCACAAGACAGGTTATGATAACAGGTTTATTTCGTGAGGTGGGACGGGGTATTTTTAGTCAACTTAATAAGAAGCTTTCTTTTTAGATGCTTTCATTACAAACTCTGATAAATCTTAAGGGTAAAGAGGATGTACGAGTAATGAGGACTTGAAGGGCTCCTCGGCTATGTAGTGATTATCTCTCTCCCTTACTGCATTGCCGTGGGACATCTGTTTTCCAAATTTGTGCCTCTCTTTTGCAGATCTGAAGACCAGCCTACCAATTATACATTCACATAGGTTGTAATAAATCAACAACAACCAAACTCTGACAAGGTGATGGCTGTTGACAGATAAAAATGATACACGTCTTTGTGCTGTTCTCCAAAAACAAACACATGCTTTTATCAGATTTTTTTTTCTTTTAATCAAAAAATTGCCTTTTTCAATGTAGTCTCACCTAATTTCACAGAGGACTTGCACTACTCAAGGTTCCCCCCTCTCAACCTGAGCCGAATGTAAAAGCAAGTCCTGACACAGGCTCTGGATCCAACTCCTATTGAAGTCAATGGAAAATCTCCAATTCACTCCATTGGGAGTTAGGTCAAGCCCAAAGAGCATACCCTCTTGCCCCTTTTTAAAAAAAAATGTATTTATTAGGAACATGTTTGGGGCAAATGAAAGGAAAGGAGCAAAGAATCCAGGTGTAAAAGTCCTAGATTTATTCATAAGCTAAGTAGAAGGTGGGCACCAAACACGTCCTCCTAGCAAGGTATGTCTTATGCACCAACATTTGGTGTATAGGGCCCAAATCGTGCTGCCACTGACTTTAATGGAATGAGAATCAGGCCATTTCACAAAGGTGAAATTCCCTTCCTAACCACCCCAACCAGAGGTCTAGAGCAAAGTTGATGCATCACTCAACTCCATAAAATAGAATCATAGGGTTAGAAAGGACCATAAGGGTCATCTAGTCCAGTGGTTCTCAACCAGGGGTACATGTATGCCTGGGGGTACGCAGAGGTCTTCCCGGGGTACACCAACTCATCTAGATATCTACCTAGTTTTACAAGAGACTACAAAAAAAAACCACTCGTGAAGTCAGTACAAACTAAAATTTCATACAAAGACTTGTCTCAATGGTTCTCAAACTGTGGGTGAGTTTGTTTTAATGGGGTCGCCAGGGCCAGTGTTAGACTTGCTGGAATCCAGAACAGAAAACTGAGCCTGATCCCTGTCATGCGTGGCTGAAGCCGAAGCCCAAATTTTTAAGTGAAATGAAACTTGGGGCACGCAAGACAAATCAGGTTCCTGAAGGTGGTACAGTAGTCTGGAAAGGTTGAGAACCACTGATATAGTCTAACCCCCTGCCAAGATGGAGGTTTTGTGGTGTCTAAAACCACTTCAAGAAGATGGCTATCCAGCCTCCTTTTGAAAACTTCCGGTGAAGGAGCTTCCACAACCTCCCTAGGCAGTCCATTCCATTGTCCTACTGTTCTTACAGTTAGGAAGTTTTTCCTGAGATTTAATCTAAATCTCCTATGCTGTAATTTGAACCCATTGCCTCCTGTCCTGCCTCTGCTGCAAAAGAGAACAACCTTTCCATCTTTTTTATGGCAGCCTTTCAAGTATCTGAAGACTGCTATCATATCCCCCTTTAATATCCTCTTTTCCAAACTAAACATACCTAGTCCCTTCAGCCTTTGCTCATATGGTTTGCATCCCTTTGATCATCTTTGTCACTCGCCTATGGAGACTTTCCAGTTTCTCTACATCCTTTCTATATATTGATGACCAAAACTGGACACACTACTCCAGCTGAAGTCTAACCAGCACTGAGTAGAGTGGTATTATCACCTCCCGTGACTTTGAATGCTCTGCTTCTGTTAATGCAACATAAAACTATATTTGCTTTTTTGGCAACAGCATTGCATTGCTGTCTCATGTTGAGATTGTGATCCAGCACAACTATCAGATTCTTCTCAGCAGTGTTGCTGCTTTTCTTCTTAATTGGTCTCTCTATGGGATCTTGCCTACTATTTCTCTGAGTAGGTTGAAATCCACCTTTCTGAAGTGTAGTGTCCTTGTTTTTCTGTTTTCATGTCCTCCTTTCTATAAAAGCAGCAAAGAGTCTTGTGGCACCTTATAGACTAACAGACGTATTGGAGCATGAGCTTTCGTGGGTGAATACCCACTTCATCGGATGCATGTAGTGGAAATTTCCAGGGGCAGGTATATATGCAAGCAAGAAGCAGGCTAGAGATAACGAGGTTAGTTCAATCAGGGAGGATGAGGCCCTCTTCTAGCAGTTGAGGTGTGAAAACCAAGGGAGGAGAAACTGCTTTTGTAGTTGGCTAGCCATTCACAGTCTTTGTTTAATCCTGAGCTGATGGTGTCAAATTTGCAGATGAACTGAAGCTCAGCAGTTTCTCTTTGAAGTCTGGTCCTGAAGTTTTTTTGCTGTAGGATGGCTACCTTTAAATCTGCTATTGTGTGTCCAAGGAGATTGAAGTGTTCTCCTACAGGTTTTTGTATATTGCCATTCCTAATATCTGATTTGTGTCCATTTATCCTTTTCTGTAGGGACTGTCCAGTTTGGCCGATGTACATAGCAGAGGGGCATTGCTGGCATATGATGGCGTATATTACATTGGTGGACTCCTTTCTATAGGATCTTGAATTCTATTAGATCATGATCATTTCCTCTCAAGTTCCCAATCACCTTCACGTTTGCAACTAATTAATTCTGTTGGTCAAAACCGGATCCAAAATGGACAGCTCCCTGGCTGAATCAGAAAACTGTCCCCTACACATGCTAAGAATTTGCAGGACATACTATGTTTTGCTGCAATAGTCTTCCAACAGATATCAGGGAAGTTAAAATCCCCCATACTAGCTCATGCGTGTTAGCTAATCTTGTTACCTGCTTGTACAATGACTCATCCACTTCCTCTCCCTGATTTGGTGGTCTCTAATAGACCCCCACCATAACACTGCTACTGCTCTTTTCCCTTGTTATCCTCACCCAGAGACTGTCAGTAGGTCTGTCGCACATTTTGGACCTCAGAGCAAGTGTATACATCCTTGACACACAGCACAACACTTCCTCCTTTTTTCCCAGACCTATCCTTTTGGAACAAGCTATATCCCTCAATGCTGGTACTCCAACCATGGGAATTGTCCCACCAAGTCTCTGTGCTGCAAATTTAGTCATAATTGTCTTCATCTCCCATGACTTCCGGTTCATCCTGCTTGTTTCCCACACTCCTTGCATTTGCACACAGGTATTGAGGGTACTTTGAAGACTGCCCTGTTACTTTTCTTTTTACCTTTTTAATGCAGTTGTGATTTCTAGACCCTTCTCCAGAAATAAGTCCTTCCCCTTGTCTTCATTACTTGAGACTAGATGCGCATAGGCCAGATTTTTGTCACCAGGCCCCATAGGACCTAGTTTAAAGCTCTCCTAATACATCTTAAATGGGATTTTAGTGGCACATTAGTCTTGTGCTGGCCATTTACACAGACACGAATTTCACCCGGAGGGCTCAGTCCTCTATTAAGGCACAATTAATGTGGACAATATAGGGCTGTGCCATCCTCGCTGGGAGCTCTGGGAGGGATTCCAATTCAGGGGGACAGGATTCATCCAAAACTCATTAGCAGATGGGGGCAGTGACCCAAATACCATATACCTTCACAAGAGTCCAGCATTGTCCTCCCATCAAATTGAGGGAGCAGTCCCTGACTTCCAGAGAGCTCAAGAACTGCAGTTGTGCCAAGCTGTTCCACAGGGGCGTAAGGGGATGGGGGGAATCCTTTCCACATGTACTTAATGATGCACAGGGAAGGGGTTCATAATCTAGGCCACAAAAATCTTATGTCTTTTACCTCCAGCCACATCTCATAGGAAGTCTCATCTCCAATCCATGACGACATTTGAAAGAGTCACATCACACTATTTTTCTAGTGAAGTGACTGGGCCGGAAGGGAGTGGGTTATGCTATGGATCAGTTTTTACTCTGTCAATGTTAATACCCGAGAAGCACCCATCAAACATATCCCTTTGATTCTTTCTTGCTGGTTTCTCTTCCTGCTAGTCCCCTAATCCCTTGTTAGCATTCAGCTTCAATACTAAAACTGACAGGTCCTACTGAAAAAACCCCACACACTTAAGGCCTCTGCTCCCTCTCCCTCTCCCCTAAAGGAATCCCACTCTCCTTTTCTCATCTATAATGTTGAATAAACCATTAACTGGAGACAATCCAGACAGAAAATCAGTCTATATTATAATAAATCCCATTCACCTTTACTTGACCAATTCATAGAATGAGTCACTGAAACATCAAAGCACGTCCTTTGCCGCAGCTTCTTAGTTTTTTCCTCATTTAAAGTTCAACACTGCGGCGATCACACCTGTTGTATGTTCCATAGTTGTTACAATGTAGTCTAATGTCCTGTCTTGATACTCACCTGATCCCAGGGGTGGCTCTAGCCATTTCACCACCCCAAGCACGGCGGCACGCAGCGGGGGGCGCTCTGCCAGTCGCCGGTTCCACGGCTCCGGTGGACCTCCCGGCAAAGCACCCCCCGCGGCATGCCGCCCCAAGCACGCACTTGGCGTTCTGGGGCCTGGAGCCGCCCCTGCCTGATCCCTTATTCTTTCAAAAAGTATTCAAACTACTGTAGATATCTGTGTGTTACACATACAAATACCTTCCACAAATATGAACCACTGAACTAATATTTCTCTAATTAAGACAACTGCAGAAATGTATTTACTTCAGATTTTTAGCAACAAAAAGGTACAGTGACATTAAAACACATGTAATGTTCTGGGTAACGTGAGAATAAGAAGCTGAGATTTTCAAAAGGAGTCTGAAGAAGTTGTGCACCCAGTTCCCATTGGAACTTAATTCCCTTGAGCCCCTTTGAAAATTCCAGTCAAAGTTGTTTAAATCATTACAAAGTTTAAACTAAAACTATTGGTTGCAGCCCAGTTTGGTTTGACTGGGTTTAAGAAGTTCTTGTGGCAAATTTTACTGTCGGTGCCACCAGCATTGAAAAAAACAAAACAAAAACAGCTTCTCCATTGACTTTGTGCAGTTATTCTTCATTTAAACCAGTGACAATGAGTGTGGAAATTAGACCATTGTTTTTTAAACTGCATTCAGCTACTGCTGATAAGTTAGAGAATCTCTGAAAAGGATTTTGGGGTTTGAAACACTTAGAAGTGATACTCAGAACTGATACTTTCCCCAGTTTCTGAAAGATGATATACTGAGATGCACATAGTGCCCGAGAGACAAACAAACATAAGAAAAATTCCCTGTCCCTAGGAACTTACCAACTGAGATCCTGATCCTCAAAAGAGTTTGGTCTGCAAGACTAGTTCCTCCCCCAGAGAGTTCCTGTGAAGTGAAGTCAATGATTCAATACCTCTCATGGGTAACGTCTGCTAATAGGGTTGCTAGAGCCATAATTTAAAGCTGTCCACAACCCCCTCTCCCTCTGATGGAAAGCAATGGTGAGTCTATCTCCTTTAGTATAGCTGCCTCCAAAGGTGCAGGAAGATGCAGATGGCACCCCCTTGTGCTCATGGGGTGAATCTGGCAATAATCTGCCATGAATTATTCACTCAGCTGTACTTAGCAGCGTGGCTTTAGGTGCTATCTTTAGACTGAGATTTAAAACGAAACTCCTGACTGAACACTGTCATTAAAGATTCTCAGGCACTTTCCTTAAGAACAAGGCATCAACCCCAGTGTCCTAGCCAAGCTCCAACTTGGGTAAACCATTCCATGAACCTCAATTCTTCCTGCATTTCTAGTTAGCTATGGTAATCCTCTGCATTTCCTGTCCTACCCTACTCTTTGTGAAACACTTTGGGATCCTTCAGGATGAAAAACCGTATATATGATTACCTTTAAGATCTTTGAAAATGCCTTTGCAAATAATTAACATTACAACTGTATTTCCTATTATAAGGAATTAAATTATGCTACGTGTTCCTTGAATGAAGTCTAAGGAATGTTGTAAACACACTGGTAATATTTTCTATATGCAAAGGCAAAAACAAAGATTTCCATGGCAGAAACTTATCATCATTACACACGCTTTTTATAGTTTGTCCAAATAAGTTCCACTGAACCCTAGAATAATGTGGGAGATATGCAACACATTTGTCAATTGTTCCAGGTAGGGATTAAAAAAAATATCTTGAAAATAACTAGTTATATAAAAGGTGTAAGTCCAGAACCCAAGAGATGTTGGGTAAAATGTTCAAAAGCACCTACATGGCTTAGGAGCCCAAATACCATTTTCAGAAATAATTTAGACACTTGGAAGCCTAAGTATCATTAAAAATCAATGGGACCTAGGCTCCTAAGTCACTTAGGTGCTTTTGAACATTTTACTCTGAGGCACCGAGCAGTCTAACTCTCCTTGTAGCTCTTAGTGAAGATGCTACCTATGCTGACAGGAGAGCTTCTCCCATCGGCGTAGGTATTCCACCTCCCTGAGAGGCAGTAGCCATGTCGATGGGAGATGCCCTCCTATCAACAATGGGGTTAGACTGATATAACTGTGTCACTCAGGGGTACAAATCACTTGAACAAATGATTAATATTAATATTACACAATACAATCATACAATTTATTTTTGTATAGCACACCAGCTTGTCACTAAGGGCTGGAGATGATAGGGCAGGGTAAAATGGTACAAATAATGGCTAACTTTTGGGGAGGGGCCGGAAATGGGATTCTCTTTTTAAATTAGACAGAACAACATATAGGGTAGGGAAACAGATAGGATCTGAAGGGACCAAAAACAGCCTGGACCCCAATTACCCCACAGAGAGGCTCTTTCATGTGGTGGTGTAAGAAGTACCCGAGGGAAAAAAGGAAGAAGGCTGGTGTGAGCCTGGTAGACCAAGGCTGTGGGTGTCAGCTGAGCACTGACAAAGCTGGAAACCAGACCAGCTCACTTGTGTGTTAGTATTGTTCAAGATAGGTGTTAAACTTGTACGGATGTGTTTAGAGTTGAGACTGTAGACTCTATGAAATTCTTGCAAGTTGCTGCATGCATTAATCTTACTTATAAGGTATCCCATGCTATAAGGTAATATGTAAGTTTGCTTTATAACTGTAAAAATGCCTCCACTGAACTTGTGAATTCAGGCAGGAAGATAATCCTCCTTGATGGGCAGGGGAACTATCAAAACTAAATGGGCCATTATTAGGGTGACCAAATGTCCTGTTTTTAAAGGGATAGTCCCATATTTAAGCACTCCTGCAGGTGTCCCAACTTTTTCTTTAAAACAGGCAAATTGTCTGTTTTTTCTGTCTTCCTCTCCCACCAATACTGGTGGGTCCAGCTGCTGGCTGGATCCCTACTCACCAGCCGCCCGCCCACCTGCAGTGAGTGGGGGGTCCAGTGGCTGACGATGGAGGTGGGGGTGCAAGGCTGCATGCGGGGCCAGCTGCTCCCCCTGCTGGTCCATCAATGCAGCCCCCGTGGTGTGCTGGCTATCAGCCAGCAGGGGCCCCCCCTCCCGTTCCTAGCCAGCACTGATTGGGCGCTGCGAGCTGTGGAGGCCAGCGTGTACGGGCAGCGGCCTCTGCTGCCCGCCCATAGGCACTTTACGTGCTCCCCCTCTCGCTGTCTTCTCCCTGCCTTGCCCCTTCAACTCCCCCAGCTCCTCCATATCTCGCCCAACAGGGCATGTCCCGCTCCCAGTGCTGTGTGGAGAACCAGCTCCTGGTTGGAGTGCTCAGCGCACCAACAGCCTGGCCAGCAGGCTTCTTCCTTTCCCCACTGCCTCTGGCTGGGCTGGCACCTTGGGAAAGCCTAAGACCCTCTGGCCTGGGGCACTGGCTAGGAGGAGCCGAGTCCTGCATGTGCCAGCAGAATGTGGCTCCGCACAGCACTGGCACAGGGAAGCCTGTCCACCCCTCAGCTAAACTCTGGAGTGGCGGCGAGGGGGGGAAATGATTTCCATCCTGTCCACATCCTGACCCTGCAGGCTCCACAGCAGCCTCCTGGGCAGGGGCTTAGCACCCTCTTCAACCCTCCGGGGTCCTGCCCCCAGGGAGCGTGGGGCTCCTCCATCCCCTAGGCATCGAGGGCAGAGAGTGCAGAGCAGGGAGGGTTAGTTTGCTCGGTCACCCTCCCATGTGAGAGAGGTGTACGGGAGTGTGTGTGTCATCTCTCGCCATGTGAACCTTAAAGATAAGAAGGTAAATAAAAAGAATCCAACTCTGCAGCATTTCTTTTTAACAGGGGCTCAGTCAACTTGATATTAATTTGAACGTTTGTACTTCACAGTTCTGATTGATTGCCATTGAACTTGCTTGAATATGAGTAATTTTACCAGGTGTCCTGTATTAAGCATAGGCAGAGGTGAAAGTAAGCCGGTACGGTACGGTATGGCATACCGGCAATAGCTGGTACGCTGTGCCGGACTGGACCGGCTTCCCCAGCGGTGATTTAAAGGGCCCAGGGCTCCAGCCGCTGCGGGGAGCCCTGGGCCCCTTAAATCACTGCCGGAGCTCCGGCAGCCAGGCTTGGGTGGGGATGTAAAAGGCCCGGGGCTCCTGCTGCTGCGAGGAGCCCCGGGCCCTTTAAATCAACACTGGAGCCTGGCTGCTGGGCTCAAGCAGGAATGTAAGCGGCCTGGTGCTCCGGCCGCTGCGGGGAGCTCTGGGCCCTTTCAATCACCGCCAGAGCTCTGGCAGTGGGGTTTGGACGGCGCTTTAAAGGGCCCGGGGCTCCCTACAGTGGCTGGAGCCTCTGGCCCTTTAAATCCCTACCGAAGCCCAGCAGCCGAGCTCGGGCAGGGATTTAAAACGCCCGGGGCTCCTGCCACTGCGGGGATCCCTGGGCCCTTTAAATCACCACCGGAGCTGGGCCGCCGGGCGGGAATGTAAAGGGCCTGGGGCTCCTGCTGCTGTGGGGAGCACCAGGCCCTTTAAATCACTGCTGGAGCTCCAGCAGCGGGGCTTGGGTGGCGCTTTAAAGGGCTCGGAGCTCTGCGGCAGCCAGAGCCCCGTGCCCTTTATTTCGCCCCGGGGCTCCCAGCTGCCTCTGCAGGTGGGAGCTCCAGGGTGATTGAAAGGCCCTGGGACTCCCCGCCACAGCCGGAGCCCCAGGACCTTTAAATCTTTAAAGGCCACGCCTCTTCCGGTTGAGGCCACTACCACCCCTCAGGACTCTGGCATACCAGTAAGTCCTTTCAGTTACTTTCACCCCTGAGCATAGGGGAATATAGTCACCCTAGCCATTGTGAAATATCACAATACAGAGACTGGGCTAGTGGCCATCTTGCACCTGTAAAGGTGCTACATGCAAGGAAGCTTGTCCCATCAATTTGAGTTCTGGAAGAATGAAATACAGATAGCTGACATGAAAATTCTTCATCTCTTTGCTATCTGGATTCTCACAGGGCTAAAGCAAGGAAAGAAAAGCAAGGATTCCCCAGGGTCAACCTGGGTTAGCCCTAAAAGACATTCAGTGGACAGATTAATACATCTGTCACCTTTCGGAACCATAAACTGTAACTCATTTGTGCATACATATTACCTGCTTTAATCTGTAAATAACTCCCTCATTTTTTGTCCTAGTTAATAAATATTTAGTTAGTTCATTATAGTATTGGCTATAAGTGTTGTCTTTGGAGAGAGATCTGAGATACAAATTGATCTGGGGTAAGTGACGGGTCTCTTGGGATTGGGAGCAACCTGAATATTTTGTGATTTTTGGTGTAAGTGACCATTTATCACTAAATCCAGCTTTCCTGGGTAGCAAGATAGACTGGAGTGTCTGTGACTCCATGGGAAGACTGTTACAGTGATTCAGGAGTTCACATTTGTTACTGAATTGGTGAAATCTAATTACAGAATGTACCACCAGTTTGGGGCGTCTGCCCTGCTTTTTGACAGTCTGCCCTGAAGTTGGCACTCATGGTTGTGAACCACTCCAGACAGCGTGACAGCTGGTACAGGAACAGAATGTACAAGGAACAGAATGGAGAATAGGAAAAGATGGGGTTGGAGAGAGAAAGGAGTGGGGTGGGGCAAATCAACAGAGGTTCTCAACGCTACAAAAACAGCTGAACTGGATTCTGAAATGGTCAGGAAGTCAATAAGATGACAAGGGTGGGAGATTTCTGTTCCTATTTCAGGATAGTGGTGAATAAAGGGGCCCTGCATTCTTGATGAAGTGGAGTATAGAGATTTGGGATTTAGAGGGACCGGGAAGGAGGGAATTAAGGTAATTAAGACAAAAGAGGATTAAGACATTCATAATAGATTTGTGGCAGAATACTGTGAGGAGTGGAAGGCTGGCCTTCTGCTTAAGAGCACTGGCTTGGGACTCAGAGAAATGGGGTTCAATTCTACCTGACACAGAGCTCCTGGATGACCTTGGGCAAATCACTCACTTGTCATTTAATCACTTCAGTTTGTAAAATGGGGATAACAGCACTCTTTTCTATTTACATTTAAGCTTTTCTGGGTAGGAACTATCCCTTAACGATGTGTCTGTACTGCACCTATCACAATGGAGTTCTGGCCTCAGGCATAAGAAAATATTAGAACTTATTGCAACAAAGTAATTATTGTGATAAGAAACACTCCCTTTGGAATGGCATCCACTACAGTCCCCAGACATACAACTAGATTAACAGGAATCATCAGAAATTTTGGGGAAATTCTACAGCCTGCACGATACAGGATATCGGACTAGAGGATTGCAACGGTACCTTCTGGCCTTGGAATCTCTGAATCTATGAACTACTGAATGAATGGCTCTATGGCAGAGTAAATAACACCAGTGAACAGCATCATGCACAGGATGGAAGAAACTTTTTGTATAAGGTCACATATCAGAACAGGAACTCAATGAGATGAGGCATGTTGTGACTCAGTTAGCAAAGGTTAAGTTATGTACAGAGTATGAAGTACAATACGAGCCCCACGGAGATGTAGTCAAATGGAGCAATTGTGGCTCAGGTCGCAGGCTCAAGAGTCTCCTGTGTTGATGTCACTCCAACTACTGATGGCCTTAGATAACAAGTTAGGATACAGTCTATCCAAGATTCTGCCTTATATAAACTACAGAGTCCCAGCAAGTAATTACTCATCAGTGTATTGCACAGCCATCGATAGACACTCTTTTGCAGAAAAAACAAGGATTGGAAGCAGAAACCAGAAGCAGATACAGCTGAGAGAACAGAACCTATGTCATTTGTATCTCTTCACTATGAAAACAATGGAGTTTGCTATTGAGATGGAAAGAAAACACGAAAAATGTTGCAAATATGGAATCAATCCCTATGGAAGCAATGCATTATAATAAGTGAAGTCAAGAATTACTTTATGGCACCAGGGGAGAGAGAAAAGTACTCTGAAAATTGCAATAAAGCAAGGAGGACCCTCCAGTGAATTCTTTTAGTCAGATGGACACCTTTTGATGTCAGAACACAAGGGGATCCAAAAAATGGAATTAATTTGTACTGCAAAAAGAAATTATGTGCACACACCTTAGTCTCTACAACTAAAGAAAACCATTACCTAGCAACTAATTACATGACAGGACAAATTCTAATAGGGCATACAAGCCCAGCTGCTTACTTTTTAAGTACCCTGAACCCTTTCATGTCAGTAGTTCCCAAATAACAGGATTATGCACATTGGTTTGATGCTGTACACATGAGCCAGTTTCACGGTAGTGATACTATTCACTTTTACATTAATTGATATGAACTCAAAGTCGTTTTTAGATACCTGTCTGTGAAACATGTATATCCCTTTTAAAATTATCTATAAGACCCCTATGGTCTCTAGCACAGTGTTACACATCTAGGGCAGGACTGCATGATGTGCTTGCTCTAATTATAGTAACTTTAGTACAAAGTGTGACCCTTATAGTCCACAGACTGGCCCGATTGGTCAAGAAACCAATTCCATATTCTTCAGAGTAACCACAGGTTAACAGGTTTAGGCTGCCAGTGAGCCTACGATACAAATCTAGGTACTGATTGAGGAAACTATCAGATACCACAGATGTGCTGATTTTATAGGGACAGTCCCGATATTTGGGGCTTTTTTTATATGGGCTCCTATTACACTTCACCCCCTGTCCCGATTTTTCACACTTGCTATCTGGTCACCCTATATCAAGCCTTGAGCAGGGCTCCGCTCATCCTCTCAGGCTGACAATGACTGTGCACCTGTGAGAAACAGAATCTGACAGACAACTTAGGTAGCTTTCTTGAGCTGAGAGTGAATCAGAAAAGGACATTTATCCAGGAGCGCAGCATATGCAACTTGGCTAGGCCTGGGATTTTTGTGAAAATCAAATATGCAAAAAATATAGATAATTTATTTCAACTTAAACTCAAACTCATTTACATCATTTTATTTCTCCACAGAAACAACATGCCATCCCTGGAAACCATATCTCCACTAGAACTAGACTATTTGCTGAATGGTAAGAACAGCACAGTATGTCACCACCTGCCAAGGGCCTTTCCTGATGACTGCTTATGATTATAAAGGTAAATTATTTGCTTGTGTAAAATAATAGTTAGAAAAGGGAAAGGTCACCCATCCAGATATAAACTTGGCTGCAAAAAATCATCAGCATACAGAGTTAGCAGGCCTATTCATTGCTTTATAAACAGTAGACCAGGATAACATTACATAGTTTGCAATCTGTATTTGTTCTAACTACTTGAATCATAGCTTTGCATAATTTTATCATATTCCTGCCAGGAAAAAGCAAACATTAAACGAAATATTAGAAGCCAGCCAGTTAAATATCCTGGAAGAAGAAAAACATTGAGATTATATCTATTGCTATGATTGATGAGCATTATTTTATCTGTGTGATTTGGTGGCTTGCTTCTTTTTATATTTTTTGTAATATCACTTTAAAATAATTTCTAAACTGCGATTAGTTTATTTTGGTTGGTCTGATATTGTTACATTGTGCTGAAGGATTCATATAACCACTTGGGTTTTTACATATCACATGATTGATTACCTACAGATAAGATAGAAAATATTACTTTAAGAGATCTGACCTTCAGTGTATCATGTCAGATGAAAAGAATTTAAATGCTGCATTACATGCACTCAACACCAGGAAATATTATAGAAGGAAAAACTGTTTACTGAAGTTAATAATTGGAGATATACCAATCTCCTAGAACTGGAAGGGACCTTGAAAGGTCATTGAGTCCAGCCCCCTGCCCTCACTAGCAGGACCAATTTTTGCCCCAGATCCCTAAGTGATCCCCTCAAGGATTGAACTCACAATCCTGGGTTTAGCAGGCCAATGCTCAAACCACTGAGCTATCCCTCCCCCCTTTTCTGCTTGGATCAGGAGCTTCCTCCAGTAATATCCCTCTTCTGTTTTCCCTGCTGGAAATATTCCTTATCCCTGGGTTCTGTTGTCAGAACAGACACAAATACTGCTTCAGAAGATGACTAGCGATGGCCTTCTACCTGAAGTCCCATACTTTTGTAAGTTTTCTCCTGCAACACGTCTTGGTCCTCTCTAGGAATTGCAAGATCAAGAACTCCATTGGAGATATTTTGCCTCCCGCATTCCTGCCTCTATAGCTAGTGATGTATAGAAGCAGTAAACAGCCACTAAGGGCCTATAGGTGAACTTCCCCAATGTATGCACTGCATTGGACCACCAAGGCCCTGATAATGCTGGCCCCGCAATGAGCCCTGGTCCTGGCAGGTCATACTGGGGGTGGAACTTGGGTTAAAGGGGGTGAAGCTGTATCATGTGCATTATAGTTATTCTGACTTGTGCCCCAAGCCATAAGCAGCACTAGGGAAGCTGCCACGACTTAGAGAAGCCTCTTATGCTGCTCAAATTGTGCCAGTGGCTGAATCAGGGAAGGTGCAAAAGTGGCTAAAGCCATTTTTGCTCCACCACTTTCCTGAATTGTGCCTTATGTGTTATGAATTTTACTTAACTCCACAGGTTCCTCCTTATACAACCATTCCTCCTTGTGCTGAAAAGCCTCTACATCCCACTCTCAACTGTTAGCAGAAAGTTCTAGGTTTTGCACCATGGAGGAGATAGGCAAGGACAAAGGGGATTGATCCTATCAGCAAGCTGGGATATCTTTCCCCATGCCCACCCTTTTGTCTCCTGACAATTGAGAAAAAAAATTAACTAGGCCTCCAGGGAGAGAAATTCTTCCAGGAAGTGGAAATGTGCCTTGTTGAAGCATGCATTATCAGTTAATATGATTGGAAGAACAGTGTATTTTCAAACTGCACTAAACTTGTGTGTAGTGTCATCAGACCTGACTGCTTAACCCTGATTTGTTAATAAAAGCACCTCGTTCACTGATGAGGTGACATATGTTGTCCAGGAGTAATTTGATGGAGACAGTGGATAATCACAGCAGTAGTGACTGACTGGATCTGTGACAGGGTGCATCGCTGGGCAGTGCTTAATTTGTAATGAAAGAGGTGCCAGGGCTCAAGCAATTATTTTACATTCACAACTGATGCTGCAAGCCCAGAGGTGCTGTGGCTGTGAACTACCAAGCCTAGAGGTGCCAGGACTCAGCCTTGGAACAAATTAAGCACCGTCTTTGGGTCATCACCACACCTGACGTGCAGTATGCGAAGTACCCATCAAGGAAGGACAAAAACCAAAGAGAGAGAATTAAGAAGTTCCATCCTGGAGTTACATGATTTGTCAGGAGAATTTGCACTTTGCAGATTACTGGCACTCTCTCTTGCACAGGATACTCATGAAAGCTAAAGACTCCACACTGTCAGATGAAACCAAATCAAATAAAGGAAGAGAAACTCAACAAGCAGGCTTTAAAATTGCACCTGTCCTCCTGGTGAAGTCTAATGACTTCCTGTACAAAGACACTCCCAGGATAAAAAGTCATGGAAGCTCTGTAGCTTGCATTTAAAATTAGACAGGACAAAAGCACTAGAAAATATTCAGCAGGGAATAATCCTGAGTTGGTGGGAGGCTGGACTAGAGTACTAGATGATCTGTTTTTCCATCTGTGATTTCTGTCTGAGGTTGTTACTACTTTTACTAATTAGGCCTTAAGTATTGATCAAGACAAAGTAACCTAAAAGCAACATTGGTCTCTTAGTTCATGAAAACAAGAGTGTTCTGCCTACGTGTGATAAGATGGCATTTAAATTTGCTCATTTATACAAGTTCATCTGTTTGGGACCTAACCAGGAAATGTATGGAATCTTGCTGGTTCATCATGTTAAGAAGAGAGTAACTCTGGCAGACTTTGTTTTATTCCATTGCATGTTATCTTTCTGTGCATCCCCAAGGCTATACCTATAAAAGACTGCAAGGTGACAGAATATGTTCATACAGCCTTTAAGTGCTACTTTTCAGGATGCAGTGTAGTCTGTAACCCTGAGGCACTAAAGTGTTTAATGATGTTACTGTATGTACTTAGTTAGTATTCTCTAAGTGGCTCTTATATGAAAGTGTTCTAAATTATAAATCTAGAAGTTAACTTAATATTAGTGATAAGCAAACCTCAAAGGGTGCAGAGGTTCAGTTTTCATAAGCATCTTTAAATGCTGATGCTAATTTGGAGTCTACTTGAATCTCTTTGGCCTAAAAAATGGGTGGAATCTTCAAGATAATTCCAGCAATGCTTGTCTCCAGCCAAGTCAGCAAGACTTTCAGAATAACTTCTCTCCTGGTATTTTGAAAACTTCTGCTCCTATTCCTAACCAGACCAAGAAGTGCAGAGGTGCATACAAATGACCAAAATAAAGATAAACATATTTTCAAAAATCATTTGTTTTTCAGGACCCACACAAATGAGATACGGCACATTCATATAGCTATTCTGCTGAACAAAATTAAATAAAAACTAGTTATTTGCCAATACTGTGTGATCTAGTGGTAATAGGATGTTTCCTGGTTTCTTACTTGTTCTGCCTTTTGTAATGTCCTGGTTAAAAAATGTGTGCATGTGTGTGCAAGAGAGACAGAGACGACGGTGGGGGCAGTGAATGAAAGTGGCAATAGTGTTACAAGGCACAGCTAGTAGTGAGACCTTTAGTCAAGACTGTACAATACTTTTCACTATAAGCCCCTATTTTCAATTGCTCATTGCTTTGCTAAACTTTACACTATTTGGGCTGAAGTTTTCCATGCTTAGTCTCTGCCACAGGTTGCTTTAAAAAAAAACCAACAAATCGGTGTCCTTTTTAAAGTATGCGATAACAAGTGGATTTCCCAATGGTAAATTCAAACATTTCTTTGAAGAGCTCTGGGTTTGGAGCAGGAACTTTGAAATCTGGCGTGGGGATGGTCCTGGGGTCCAAGAGGTGCCTTTTGCTCCCCTCCCCAGATATACATCCAGATTTGACCTAGCGAGAAGCCTATCAAAATTGTCATTTGCACGTTCAGTGTGGGGTTTTAAGAATTTGGCTGCTAAAATCTCAGAACACTCCATGTGCACAGACCATGATCCCTGGCCCCACTGAGCTTGAGCCCCAGCTGAGATACAATAGTAGAAAACATCCTTTTGGTGTGTGGGAAGAAGCAGTGGGCTAAGCACCAGGAGAAAATCTCAGCTCTTCCACTTACCAATATTAGTAATTCTTTGCACTCCACTACCGTCTAACAAGCAGTTGTGTAAGCCAGTGGTGAAGCATGTGTCATGTCTCCATTCTAATTGCTGGCCCATATAGAGGGTAAGAGCCTACTATTCCTATCAGTTACTCCATTAGCTCAAATGGTCTGTGGTGTGGATTTAAAGGTCCTGGGCTTAAATCCTACTGATTACCCATATGAGGGTCAATATAATTCCAGATAATGGCTTTTTTCAGTTTATTTCGGACACCTAGGAAATTACATTTAAAACATCTTCTTTTGAAGAAGATTCAGGGTATGGCTACACTGACGAGTTGCAGAGCTGGTAGGTTGCAGCGCTGGTCGTCCAGCTGTGCAGGGCCAGCACTGCAGTGTGGCCACACTGACAGCTACCAGCGCTGCAGTGTGGCCACACTTGCAGCATTTGCAGCGCTGTACTGAGAGGTGCATTGTGGGCAGCTATCCCACAGAGCATCTCGTCCCATTTTGGCGCTGTGTATTGTGGGAAGGGGAAGGAAGTGTGTGGGTCATTCCGCTTCCTGTTCCAACGCCCCGTGGTGCATCGCTTCACTTCCCAGCAGTACAGTTTCCCCATCCACGTTTCTAGCCATTGTGAGTGCAGCATGCTTTCTGTGTGAAATGGAGCCTGAGCTGCTGAGGAATTTGCTGATGACTGTCGCCAGCACATCACGTTTGGCAGTTGAGCTATTCCTTCAGCTCCAAAGTGACAGTGAGGAGTCCGACGATGATCTGGATTTGCCTAATGCGGGTGACATGAAATTGCTTGTGGCGGTAACGGAAATGCTCAGCACCGTGGAACGCCGCTTTTGGGCTCGTGAAACAAGCAGTGAGTGGTGGGATCACATTGTCATGGAAGTCTGGGATGATGAGCAGTGGCTGCAGAACTTTCGTATGAGAAAAGCCACTTTCATGGGACTGTGTGCTGAGCTCGCCCCCACCCTGCGGCGCAAGGACACGAGATTGAGAGCTGCCCTGACGGTGGAGAAGCGTGTGGCTATTGCAATCTGGAAGCTGGCAACTCCAGACAGCTACCGATCGGTCGGGAACCAGTTTGGCGTGGGAAAGTCGACCATGGGAATCGTTTTGATGCAAGTTTGCAGGGCCATTAATCGCATCCTGCTAAGGAGAACCGTGGCTGTGGGGAACGTGCAGGACATTGTGGATGGCTTTGCAGAAATGGGTTTCCCTAACTGTGGAGGGGCAATAGATGGGACGCATATTCCTATTCTGGCACCACCCCACCTAGCCTACGAGTACATTAATCGCAAGGGGTATTTCTCTATGGTTCTCCAGGCGCTTGTGGATCACCGTGGGCGTTTCATTGACATTTACACAGGCTGGCCTGGAAAGGTGCATGATGCACGCATCCTTCGGAACAGTGGCCTGTTCAGGAAGATGCAGGAAGGGACATTTTTCCCAGACCGAAAGATCACAGTAGGGGACGTTGAAATGCCCATTGTGATCCTTGGGGACCCCGCTTACCGATTAATGCCTTGGCTCATGAAACCCTATACAGGGAAGCTGGACAGGAGCCAGGACCGTTTCAACTACAGGCTGAGCCGGTGCCGAATGACTGTGGAGTGTGCTTTCGGGCGTTTAAAGGGGCGCTGGAGAGCCCTTTATGGGAAGCTAGACTTGGGGGAAAGCAGCATCCCTGCGGTCATATCTGCGTGCTGTACCCTCCATAATATTTGTGAAGGGAAGGGTGAAACATTCAGCCAGGCATGGACCAACGAGGTACAAGTCCTGGAGGCTGAATTTGCACAGCCAGACAGCAGGGCTACTAGAGACGCCCGCCACAGGGCAACAAGGATTAGGGATGCCTTGAGGGAGGAATTTGAGGCTGAAAGCCAACAGTAGTGTTTTTTGCCTTGCCCAGGAGTGACGTGCACTGGTTACAGTGCTTTTAATTGCCTGTGTTTTCCTTGGTGTTTGTTATCTTTCACTTTATGCAATAATAAAAACTGTTTCATAATCAAAGAAATCATTTATTTAAAAAAAAGCAAGTAAACAGGCATGGGGGTTGGTGGTTGAACTGTACATTCATAGGTTTGCATATGTACTGCCAGGAGTGCTGTGCACCTCAGGATTGTACTGTTGCATGGTGATGAGGGTTGAGTGCAGAGGGTAAGGGTCGTAGTTCTCTGGGCTCATAGGTGACCGTACAGATGTCGGGGGCAGCTGGTGATGGTGTAGGTAAGAACCTGGATGCTGGAGAACGGGACTTGGAGCTGACATTGGTGCATAGGGGAAAGAGGTTTGGGAGGGTGGGGGTTTGGCACGGTAGTGCTCTGCCTGCATTGCTACCAGTGACTGCATACAGTCTGTTTGGCGCGCCATGAGGTTTATAAGCTGCCTCGTGGTTTTCTTCAGCGTCAACGCCTTTCTCCTGCTTTCTGTTTCCTTCCAGTGCTGCATCTTTTCTCTCCATTCCTGCGCAGTTTTATTCTCTGTTGCACACTGGTTCATAACTGCCTTCACCAAATCTTCCTTGCTTTTGTTAGGCTTCCTTCTCAGGTTCTGAAGCTTTCTTTCAGTCACTGATAAGACCGGTCCAGGACTAGTCAAGGACACTATAAAAATACTGCAAATGATACATTTTAAGAGATCCTGCATTGTGTATAATCTGAAGTTAGTTTCAAGTCTCACACTGTAGCATTCCTCAGACATTTCAAACACAGCTAGAGAATTCACAGCCTCCCAGAAATGGTAAGTGAGGGTATGGCATAGTAGAAGTAGAAGTCAATAAAACCTGGGAGACATGCTGGGAAACACTCCCTCCATGTCCCTCAGGAATTAAACCTGGGGTTCCTGCCGCAGTTTGCCTGGGCAGGGTGCTTTTTGCTTCATGGGTGCACTGCTTTTTTTGGGCTTTGGTAAAGGCAGAAAGCAGCAGTTGGGACCTGCACTGAAACACTCCCTCCATTTCCCACAGGAGTTAATACTTGAAGATATCTCCCTGCTGCGGGTTACCTGGGAAGCAAGGAAGGGTCTCCTACAACAATGCGGATTCCGCCCTGGCCCCTATGCAGCTTGCCTGTGTGCAGCCATGGTCCCCCCCCCCTCCTGGAACAGTGGTGCGGACGCGTTAGCCTGACTGGGACAGGGACCACACTGGCTCTCCCTTTAAACTTGGTCACGCGAATTGCCTATGCTATTGCAGAAACTTTTGAAGAGATTACAGAGGCAGATTATCGCGACGTGATAGACCACATCAATGGGATAGTCCATGTCTAGGCATGCAAGCATGCAGCCATACCACCCCCCCTCCTCTCCCAAAACCTTTGCATTGCAATAAAAGCTGCTTACCTGGGACCTGCTCCTGTGATTCTTCTGCACCAAGTTCCAGGGGCTGCGACTGGCTAGCTTCCTCCTGGCTTGAGAAGAGCTCCTGACTGCATGCCTCCTGGGACTCCGGAGTATCTTCCCCCACCACAGTAGCCTCACTGTCTGCCTCCCCTCTACCGGCTCTGAACTGTCCATCGTGGTCCTTGGATTTACAGAGGGGTCACCCCCATAAATCGCATCCAGCTCCTTGTAAAACCGGCAGGTCGTGGGGGCAGCGCCAGATCGGCGGTTTCCCTCACGTGCTTTGCAATAGGCATGCCGCAGCTCCTTTACTTTTACCCTGCACTGCAGCGCGTCACGCTCATGGCCCCTATCCTGCATGGCTCTTGATACCTGGGCAAAGGTATCATAATTCTTACGGCTAGAGCGCAGCTGTGCCTGCACAGATTCCTCCCCCCAAACACTGATGAGGTCCATCAACTCGCCATTGCTCCATGCTGGGGCTCGTTTGCCACGTGGAGGCATGGTCACCTGTAAAGATTCACTGATTGCACTCCACACCTGGCTGAGCAAACAGGAAGGGGATTTTTAAAATTCCCGGGGCATTTAAAGGGCGGGTCACCTGAGACCAGGGCAGTAGAGTCTGACCTGATGAGCAGAGTGGCTGAACAGGCATTCTGGGATACATCCTTATACCCTGGAGGCCAATCACAGCGCTGGTGTGTGGCCACACTTGATGACCAGCGCTGCAGCACCAGCTCTGCAATCCTTATTCCCCATGCTGAGTGAGGTGTACGGCCAGCGCTGCAGCCAGGGAGTTGCAGCGCTGGAAGAGTCCTGCAGGTGTGGCCACTTACTAATTGCAGCGCTGGTGAAGGCTTTCCAGCGCTGCAAATCGCCAGTGTAGCCATACCCTCAGATTGCAAAGTCAAACATTGAGTCAAAAGTTGGGAAATGCCAGAATTAGGATTGTCCTTGCAATTTTAATACTCCTTGTGTGTACTATGAAGTAGTATTGTTCTGTAACACCCCTGCTTTATTCAATGCACAGGCAGACAGTGAATGAAGCAGAGGTTTATAAGGCTAGCAAGGATGTTCTCTTGTGCTAAAGACAGTGGAGAACGGTGAACTGTTATTCCTGGCTCTGTCACAGACTTTCTATGGAAGCTAGATAAGACTATCATGATGCATATATACAAAGGGGAGAATAAGTTTACACAGGCAACCTTGATTCTAAGTATTTCTTAACTTCTGCATGTGTGACTCTGCAATCTAAACATTATTTAAACATATTTTTTTTACGTAACAGTATGAAACCTGTCAAGAATATTTGACTGTAGCTGGTAGAAAAATGCACATATTTATGAGAAAAACATTATTTATTAAAAGAATACACCCAAATTACCAATAAATATTGGTGATAGCAAGTTAGTCCATCAACTCTAATCCTTACATCTGAGATCTTATTCGGGCCCTATGAAAGAGCAAAAGCTAACTCTCCTTTCACACTGGGACACAGCTGACTAAGAGAGAAAAATTAATTTAATTAAGATATCCAGAGGATCACAGCTAGTATTTTGTGATGTATTACTGAATTTTAAAAATTAACTTTGTTTTACTCTGACTTTTGTGTATTAACATTCAGGACCATCTGCACAGACTTTATCCATGCATATTTCAAACTCTGGAAGAGCTCAAGTTTGAATTAGTGCTGATGTGTGGACATTGTTCATCATTAACGCACAGTATGTGTGCCCTGAAGAAAGGTCAAGAGATCCTGAAATATAGAAACATCCATATCAACACCTGCTACAGAATAATGATATCATCCCAAGCCAGTTTTATACACCTGTCTTTGAAACCTGTGACTGTATAGGAAAGAGGAGAAGCACAAAAGGGCAAGTTCTCAAACCACTGAATATTGGTCCCCCACCCCTCAAATTTGGTTAGTTTGTTTGCCAAAGCTGTGCATTTCCAGTCCTGGAGAGAGCATCCCTATAGCTGGCCAAAAAGTGGAAATCTCTTCCCATGAAAAATGTCACATTTCTGGAATTGTCATTCATCCCGAATCACAGCGAAAGGTCAGAAACATGAAATTTTTCACAGGAAGGGATTTCCAGAAGGCTCTTGTCTATTTTACCATCTCCCTGCAGACAGAAATTGAAGTGAACAAGAGCTTACCAGGCAGGCAGCGAAGACTGAGTGCCCTGCTTCTTTGCTTCCCCTCAGCCAGGCTGCCAGAAAGGCACAGAGGTAGGGAGCGCATCCTCCAGGCCACCCCTCACCCCCAGCCTGGCTGCTGGGAGGTTAAGTACCCTGGTTCTCTGCCTCTACAGCAGTAGAGTATGGGATGGGGGGAGGGGAGAGGAGGGGTAGAGCCAAGGATGAGGGGAGCCAGGGCGCACAGACTCCAGCAGCCCGCCTAGAAGGCTCTTATAAATTTCACTTTTCAGTTAAATTGACAAGAGCCTTCCAGGCAGCCAGCTGGGGAGCAGACATGTTGATTTTCCTGGTGAAAAATTGGAATGTTGTTGTTAAAACTGAAATTTTCCTGTGGAAAATTTTGATTGTTCAAAAAGGGCATTTTCCATGGGAAAATGATGGAGACAGAAAATCCCCATCCACTTCTGTGTCTCACATCCTCTCATCATGCCACGGTCCAAATTTGGGATGGAATGTGTGACAAAAACTAAAAATGAAAGACACAACATTAATGCATGCTCAAAATTCAGAAAGCTGTGGGATTCCTTCCTTTAGTCTGAATAATTTTTTCTATAACCTCAGCTTCATGATCATTTATTTCTGAATAAAAAAAGTGAAGGGACACCAAATTTATGTAAAACATAGGGAACTCTGGAACTTAAATGAATGACCTCTCTACAAATGAGGGATATTTGAAAGGTTCCAACTCTTGATTTTAGTGAAGTCTTATAAAACACATTTCATACAGTGCACTTTTCAGAGAGAAAGGTTATTCGGTCTTAGTCACTCAGTTTTGTCATGATAGCCCCTCAAATATGCAAGACAAAAGTCCCCATCCTTGTCTATCTTAAATCATATTGTTGCCCCTTTTGACCTGCACAGTTAGCCAATATTCAGGGCTGTGTCGGATTGCTTCCATTAGGAGGAGAAACTGATATGAGTCAGGTATTTTTTTAGTGCAACCTTGTTTATTTATAAAGAACCATACACAAAGTCTTGGTTCCCTGAACACAATAAGAACAAACAGCAGCAAGCAATTTCCAGACTAAGTTTGCCTTCCCAGTATTCTGTGCCCAAAAGCAGCTTTGTCTCTGCTTAGGTTTTGTCTCCTGACCTAATGCCTTGGTTGGTGGCTTTCTATTGTTTCCAGTTATCTCTACATAAAGGGACCTAGCTGATTCTCCTCTTAACCTGAATGCAGAGAGATTAGGATACCCATCAACTTTAATCAGGCCCGTGATTGTCTCTGGACCAAAGACCTGCTTGATGGTAGCCATTAGCACCTCCCCGCATGACAATATTTTTCTACTGGTATAGATGTATCCCACATTTTTTCAAAAAGCAAAGCAAAACATGCCCCATGGTTTGATCACTAAATAGATTTTAAACACATCTATATACATGAGAGTGGCATTACCAATAACTAGCACAAATCATTTTCCAATTCTGTGGCAGAAACACATGATTTTAAAATTGCTGGACCCTCACTGTCCAGCCAAATTGAAAGATATTGAACTATCAATCTCCAGGAAGATGAGCAGTGACAATGTCTTTATTACTTGTATATCATATGTGTGAACTATCATTGACTCTCTACAGAATACTGCTGCCTCTTGTAACACAACCTAAAACAATAGGAAAGCTCCATGGAAAAATCAGACACTGGAGGGAAATTCTGGGACCCCATACTAATCTGCCTTATTAAATCATTACACATCACTTATTGGCACTTGGTGTTTGTGCTCCAATGAACTGCATGTTGTGATACTGTCCCCTTCTGCTGTCCAGAGAAGTGATAGGAGCACGCTCCATATATTTCACAAAATGAAATGAAGATGAACGAATCAATCCTTCCAAAAATGGAACTTCTGGTGCCAGAGCAGCACACACTGTCAATTGCTCTATTGCAGAGGCAGGGCCGGCTCCAGGCACCAGCGTATCAAGCAGGTGCTTGGGGCGGCAACTTGGGAGTGGGGCAGCACTTTCAGGGATTCCGTGGCAATTTGGTGGAGGGTCCCTCACTCCTGCTGGGAGCGAAGGACCTCTTGCTGAATTGCCACAGATCGCGATCGTGGCTTTTTTTTGTTTGTTTTTGGCTGCTTGGGGCAGCAAAACCCCCGGAGCCGGCCCTGTGCAGAGGTTCGCAATCTTTTCCCTTCTGCAAGCTCACGCTTTAGACATGAAAATAATGTAACATTCTAAAATCATGGCCCCAGACACTGCAGACTCAACAGGAGTAGCTCTACACTTCCTGCTCCCTTCCCCCTCCTTGAGAGAGATGTTGGAGCAGCAGCAAGGACAGGGATGCAAAGCTCTTGTTACTCTCCCTGAGCCTCAATGCATACAGCTGGTACAACTTTGAGCAGCCTTTAGACTAGGTTGCACCTGGGCCATCATGACCAGCAGCTACCTAAAATGGGGGGGGAGGGGAGACAGTGAGCAAAACACAGTTATTTAAAGACACCTGTCACCCCACTCTTCTCGGTTATACTGCGTGCATCTAGTAAAGCATAACTGGCAAACAGGTGTTTGAATGGTGTTACACCCTGTTGACACTAGTGTTTACAAAGCAATTAGTTAAAATGTGTTAGCCAAGATACACAACCCATTTTCTTACTTTAGACATGGACTTAGATAGCAATTAAAACGTGTAATTTGCTCATTTGGACTAGTTCCTCCACTTCATTTCTTGTCTCCTTTCAAACACTTCACACTTGGCCACTCCACCAGTATGTGTACCAAACTCCAAAAGAACCAAGAAGTGACCTGAGATCTCAACGGGATCTGCACCTGCACAGTCTCCCCACAGCCATACATCTAAATAGAGGTGAACAGCAGAACAGGTTGGAGAGGGAGTGCTAGGTGAAACCTAGAGATGGCTTTGAGGGAGGAATATGGATACCACCGTTTGAGTAAGAGATTATAATTATTTCTTTATAGTGATCCATTTACTTAATTTGCACCACCAGATACATGAAAGTCACTCGCACTGGCAGAATGAAGCCCTGTGAATTTGGTTTATATTGCTGATCATGGTTGTTAGGATTATTTAGACAAATAATATGCTTTGTTCCAATTCTTACTAGGATAGCCTGTGGAAGGCACAAACAAAGGCTCTCTCTCTCACACACACCCCTCATTCACCATCATGCCCACCAGCTTGAAATATTTGTGATTGACATTTCTAACATGGGAAACTCACTCAAATATATCTTCCATATATTTTGCAACAGTGAAATGTCAGAGAAGGTGGAGCATCAAATATTATTCCCCACTCTACAGACCAGTTTTAGAAGACTAGAGGGCAGTAGTCTTCCTTTGATTGGTGACCAATTAAATCGCAAACCTACAGGAACTAAAATCTTTGTGTGACTGCCAGATGTGGAGCTAAGGGAGAGCATTGTTCAGGTGAGCACCACTATGACCATGGGTCTATTTCTTTCCCTTTGATATTGCCTATTGTCCCTTGGGATAAAAAGTGAAGCATGAAATGCAGAGACTTTACGATGTTTAAAGACTGTGGCAATTTAGTTCAGGCTGGATTTTCAAAAGGAAACATCTGAGTTTCAAATCAAACTGTTTATCTGTGGCTACAATGATCACAGTATGTTCTGTATTTAGGAAATTAATTATTTACTCTAGTGTGATATATTTAATTGCAATATATTATTTTAGTCACAAGATAGTTCTGTCTGCTATATGGAGTTCCAGACTGGGTGTGGTCCGTGGTAAACAACAGACAAAGCTGGAACTCAAGTTCTGTGAAAGCCTCTTTGTATCTGCAGTTGTTTCCTTTAATCAATATTTCTTGTTTAAAATGGACTGTCAAAAGTAAACCTGTGAGAAACTGAATTCACTCCCTAGTAGAACAGGTCAAAAATATGACTTTGGAATTTTGACAAAAAAAATAATATTTTTTTAAATGTTGTGTACTTTTTTTCCTGATTTTGACCAGCTTATAGAGTGTGTTTGAAAGTTATCAAAAATTCAGAATTTGACAATCAGATTTTCCAACCAGCTCTGTTCACTAGTAGCAATTCATTATCTTAGCACTGCAGCTCCCAGTCCATAAAAAGCTTCATTGTCTACCTAAGGTAATGCCCTGCCCTTGTGTGTGAGAGACTGCCCTCTAGTGTTTGACTGACAGAGAGATTAAGATTGTTGCATGCAGCGTTATTGCAGCCATGTTGGTACCAGGATACTAGAGAGAGAAAGTAAGTGAAGTAATATCTTTTGTTGGACCAACTTCTGTTGGTGAAATAGACAAGCTTTGGAGCTTATACAGAGCTCTTCTTCAGGACTCTGAGTAAGTTCGAAAGCTTGTCTCTCTCACCAACAGAAGATGGTCCAATAAAAGATATTACCTCACCCACCTTGTCTCTCAGACTGATTAAGAGGCATTCTACTGCTTCCAGAAAAGGGAGATTTCCTTTAGCTCAAGTTATAAAGGTCTGAATTTTTGGAGCTAAATGAAGCAGGGACCTAAGACCAGCCCCCTTCAGGTACGTATGTGTAAGAGCTCAAACAAATAATTGTTTGTTGTCTCCCACACATGAATTAGTTACAAAAAGACAGCGTAAGAGTTTCTGTAAAAACTCCACTATCACCACTAACACGAGTAAAGAACGTATGTTTCCTCCTGCCTAAGTGTAATAATGAGAAACAGTAGAATGATTGGAATCCATGAACACATGCCCAGAGTCTTTTGATGTCTTTATACTGATGTGGGCTCCTACTGACTGATAAACATGGCTGCTGTGGGTCCTAATAAGGTAGCACAGGTGTAGCATTCAGTAAACCAGAGTTTCCTCAGTAGGGTTGTGGTATTATAGTTAATTTATAATTATACTGGGATATGGGAGCAAGTCTGGGTGAAGAGACTGGAGTAAAACAGAGGCGACCTCATAATAGGGGTCTATTGTAGACCACCAAATCAGGAAGATGATGTGGATGAAAAATTTTAGAACAAATAACAGAAATATCCAAAACACTAGACCTAGTAGTAACGTGGGATTTCAGTTAAACTTGATTCTGACCAAGAGGGAGGAGCTGGTTCTGAATCTGAAGGTGGAAGGCAATTTGGGTGAAAGTGATCATGAAATGATAAATGTAATGATTTTAAGAAAAGGAAGGAATGAGAGCAGCAAAATAAGGAAAATGGACTTCAATAAAAGTAGACTTTAACAAACTCAGAGAACTGGTAGGTAAGATCCCATGGGGAGAAAATCTAAGGGAAAAAGAAGTTCAGAAGAACTGGCAGTTTCTCAAAGAGACAATATTAAAGACTCTTGAATGACCTGAAAATCAAAAATGAATCCTACAAAAATTGGAAACATGGATGGATTGCTAAGGATGAGTACAAAAGAACAGCACAAGCATGTAAGGACAAAATCAGAAAGGCTAAGGCACAATACGAGTTACACCTAGCAAGGGACAAAAAAGGCAATAAGATGACATTCTATAAATACATTAGAGACAATAGAAAGCTAGAGGAAAGTGTATGTCCTTTACTTATCACGGAAGGAGAGATAACAATACACAACATCAGGACGACTGAGGCATTTAATGCTTATTTTGCTTCAATCTTGACTGAAAAAGTAAATTGTGACCAGATATTAAAACAAATAATATTAACAACAAGGAGAAGGAATCCAAGTCAAAATAATGAAAGAACGGGTTAAAGAATATTTAGATAATATACATGTGTTCAAGTCAGCAGGGCCTGATGTAATTCACTCTGGTACTTAAGGAACTAGGTGAAGCAATCTTGGAACTGTTGCCAATTATCTTTGAAAACTCCTGGAGGATGGGTGAGGTCCCCAAGGGCTAGAGAAGGGCAAACACACAGAGAGCCTATATTTTAAAAGAGGAACAAAGGAAAATGATAGACCAGTCAGCCTAACTTCAATACCTGGAAAGGTACCAGAACAAATTACTAAATAATCAGTGTGTAAGCACCCAGAGGATAATAAGGTTATAAATAATAGCCAACATGGATTTGTGAAGAACAAATCATGCCAAACTAACCTAATTTCCTTCTTTGACATATAATTTTAATGAAGATTTAGTTTAGATTTTAGTGAAGCTTTTGACATGGTCCCACATAATATTCTCATAAGCAAACTAGGGAAATGTGGTCTAAATGAAATTTCTATAAAGTGACTGCAAAATTGGTTGAAAGACTACTCAATAAGAAGGTATCAATGGTTCGCTGTCAAACTGGGCGGGGGGGGGAGGGACATATCTAGTGGGGTCCTACAGGGGTCTTTCCTTGGTCTGCTACTATTCAATATTTTCATTAATGACTTGGATAATGGAAGGGAGAATATATCTATAATATTTGCAGCTGACATCAAGCTGGAGGGGTTGCAAGCACTTTGGAGGACAAGATTAGGATTCAGAACGACCTTGACAAATTGAAGACATACTGGTCTGAATTAAAAAAGATTCAATAAAGGTATATGTACTTCACTGAGGAAGGAAAAAATCAGATGCACAGATACAAAATGGGGGATAACTGGCAAGGCAGTAGTACTGCTGAAAAGGTTCTGGGGGTATTAGTGGATCACAAATTAAATATGAGTTAACGATGTGATGTAGTTGCAAAAAAGGCTAACATCTTTCTGGAGTTTACTAACAGAAGTGTTGTGTGTAAGACTCAAGGGGTAATCATCCTGCTCCTCTCAGCACTGGTGAGCTCCAGCTGGAATACTGAATCCAATTCTGGGCACCATTCTTTAGGAAGGATATGGATAAAATGGAGAGAGTCCTGAGAAGAGCAACAAAAATTATAAAAGGTTTTGAAAACCTGACCTATGAAGAAGGTTAAAAAACTAGGCATGTTTAATCTTGAGAAAAGACAACTGAGAGTGGACCTGATAACCGTCTTCAAATATGTTAAGGGCTGTTATAAAGAGGATGGTGATCAATTGTTCTCCATGCCCACTGAAAGTAGGACAAGTAGTAATGGTCTTAACCTATAGAGAGAGATTTAGGTTAGATATTATGAAAACTTTCTAGCTGTAAGGACTGTTAAGCATTGGAGTAGTCCTCCATAAGAGGTTGTGGAATCCCTGTCACTGGAGGTTTTTGAGAACGGATTAGGCAAACACCTGTGAGCAATAGTCTAAATATACTTAGTTCTGCCTCAGCACAGGGAGCTGGACTAGATGACCTCTTGAGGTCCCTTCCAATGCTACGTTTCTGTGATACTTTTAAGATTTTATAATGATAAAAGAACCTGATGCTTTCTCAGCTACAAACTTTGATTCAAGTGGAGGATGAGAACTTTTCTTCTCCAACTGAATAACTTAAATAAAAAAAATTTAATGGAGATATACCTATCTCCTAGAACTGGAAATGACCCCAAAGGGTCATTGAGTCCAGCCCCCCTGCCTTCACTAGTGGGACCAGGTACTGATTTTGTCCCTGATCCCTAAGTGGCCCCCTCAAGGATTGAACTCACAACCCTGGGTTTAGCAGGCCAATGCTCAAGCTACTGAGCCATCTCTCCCCTCCATAATAGAATAGTAGTCCCAATAATAGAATAGTAGTATGCTATTTTGATAGCATGCTTTCCACCCCACAAAGAATCCCCAAAGGCTTTACATAGGGTGTACTGGAAAAAAATCTGCTACAGTTGGCTCTAGGATGGAACACATCAGTTGTCACAGAAGTGAAGACTACCTCATTCATTAGAAAGGGCATGGGGACTTTGAGGTAGGCAGAGTGCAGTTGCCCAACATAGCATACAACCAGGACCCTAGGGTTCACATTCCAAAAAAAAGCTACAAAAATCAGAAGACTTGATATTGGGGAAGAGGTTTCTTTCCCTCTCTCCCCCATCTAAATAAAACTGATGGTGCATTTGCTTGCAGACTTCTATTACTCAGGTGCTATAAGAAATTAGCAACTTTTCAATCTCCAGTCTCTGATCCTGAGAACATCATCTGTTGGGGTTTTGGCAACACCACAGAGAAAACCAAGCTGCTTAAAAGCTAGGAAATGTTTCAGGATATACCAGTGTCAATCGCGAGGGTTGCTTTCACCCTCCTCACTGCTAAAGTTAACATGGAGTAAAAAAATCTTGAAAACTGTCTCAGTCAGTGGCACTTTATAAACTGATACAAAATCCCATTCAGCATTAAAAACATGAAAAAGAAAACAAAGTTAGTGAGTTTAAAATTAATAACTATATCTCCTACTTTCAGAAAAGATATATGCTGGAGCCACATGTCAGGCCATTGAATATTTCTATACTGGCACTGAATCTGCATGTAGAACCAAATGGAAGAAACAATACTTTTTAAAAGGGAGAAGTGACACAGTAGTAATACTACCATCAACACTCGTGGTCCTTGAAAAAGATCTTTAAATTCTCATTATTTCTCATTTGCATTTGCCATCACTGGAATTTTTATGATAAGGTCCAATTAAGGAAAGTGTTTCTTTTTTACAAGGCCTATTTATCAAAAATTCAGATAAACTCTTTGATGAATTTTCTGCATAAACTAATCATGAATAAACATAATCCTGTTGCTCCAAGAACAGATGCCATCCTGTAATTCCCTGCCCCCGACAGCTCTGCTCTCCAATCATAAAGGAAAAGGAAATTGTTTGACCAAGTTTGCAGAGTAAACCATAAATCATAGGCATCTTTGCGAGAGCAAACTCATGTTTCTTTTATGAAACAATTGCTCCTAAAAGAGTTTATTTTCATTTTAATAAATTTTTTTTATAAAAAAAATAGAACACTGTGTTCTTAAACACTTGGTATTTTTCAGTTCTGGTTAAGAGTGAAAATTTGCATCACCAAGTGGCTTTCTACAAGCAGGCAGGGTGTTACCCAGCTGCAGAATGAGGGGATTCTGTAGGAGATAGTTTGATAATATTTGTATTTTTCTCACTTGGAAAGGTGTAATTGGAAAATGGTGGGGTTTTAAGGGTTGTCTCTGTCCAAGTCAGATACTGGATATATGAAATAAGAAAAAGCTTTTTGTGAATGCACTCAGAAGGGAAATTTCAAAAGCAGGTGCTCTGTGGGAGATCACCACATTCTCTTTTAGCCAACACAAGCATGACTGTGTTTTTTTCCCCAGAGAGTAAATAGGGCATGGAAGAGGTTCCCCAGCACTGCCCATTCCTGCTTGTAAGTATCCCTTCCCTCTCCTGACTTCCAGCATCCCTCTCTCCCACACACCCCTCCTGTGAAGCACACAGGAAACCAGGTTTACATAAAGGACAAGTCTGGCCTCAAAGTGGCACCCACACATAGGGATGTTCAAAGAGCACATCCCTGAATAGAGCAGTTTTACTGTCATATTTCCTGGCACATTATAGTACAGTGCTGGGGTGAAGACTCACACTCCGTTGAGGGAAAGAAAGATACATTAGACACATACATACAATGGAATAACTGGCACAAAGAAAGCACTAACCTCGCTTATATGTTCTGCCATGTTCCCTCCTCCACACATCAGACATCAGACATATACTGCTCCCTTTGCCCAGAGGTCCTGGGGCAATTTTTATAGTGGGGGTGCAGAGAGCCATTTAACCAGACTGTAAACCCTGTATATAATGGAAACCAACTTCAAGCTGTAGTCCCAACACCTATGCCTTAACCTCAGTGAGCAGCAGCACCATGAACTCCAGTGCATCAGAATTAGAAGCAGTAGAATAGAAGGTACTAGCTCAGAGGAATAGGCATATCATCATTGGTGTAGTCCCTGGTATAATGCATCACATGAACACAATCTCTGATTCCCTGGCTGAGCATAGACTGTTCAACTATACTCTGCTCTGCCCATATTTATCAATCAGGGGCACTAACAACAGCATAGCAGTGGCCATTCTGGGTACAAGGGGAGCAATACGGCACTGGGTGTCTCAGAGCACTTAGTGTTTCAGAACAAACTGCTAATTAACTCAGCTACAACCCTGCACAGCCCATTTCAATATGGAAACAAGGGGCTAAACCCTCAGCTGTGCCAGAGCAGAAGGTCCTGCCTCCAGCAGGACTATGCTTCTGGGGCCCTTAGGGGAGCACATGCCTGTGATAGTGTTCCAGGACAGAGATCATTCAGTCGGCATCTCCTAGATGTGGGGACCCCTCCTTTCCAACAGCTCATTGGCTGACTGCACTGACTTTCTGTATGTTGGACTGTCCTCTGCTCTGCCTTATCCTCATTCCAGCCCATGCCCCTGTCTCCAGAGTATAATTCTCTACCCTGAGGTGGAAATGCTGGGGCAAATCTCCTGTGGTCCCCTAGTCTCACACATCTGTGCAGGGTTTTTTGTGGTCAACTTCCACACACACCCCCCCTCCTCCCAGAACATTTTGTAAAATGCTATGCGTGGCCAGAGGGCCCTTCCCCCACAGCCTTATTCCAACTGCCATTTTCAGCAACACATACACACAAATGTTCACCTCTATTTCCTATTCCCTTCACTTTCATCTAAACGTAACTCCACGACTCTGGTCCTCCCTCTCCCCTTCAATGGTTTTGCCTTCTCTCTTCCCTCATGACTGCAAGGTTGTGCTCGCTCTTTCCCCCATTTGTCATCTCCAGCCTCTCTTCCCTCACCCCCTTTTGCAGGCTTCATTATTCAGTTCTTCCCCCCATTTCTGTCTGAATGCTCATCCCCTACCATGCCTCTGCCTTGCCTCTCCACCTGGCTTTGCTATTTAATACTTGTATTGCATAGTGCTTAAGCATCAGTAGTGAGAGGTACTACACAAACACATAACAAAAAGACAGTCCCTGGTCCAAATCGCTTGATTTCTCACTCCTCTGTCCATTATCCTTCATTTCCCTTGTTGCCTCATACTATCTGCCACTTCTTCTCCACTAGGACTGGGATCTACTCCACAATGAGAACACATTTCAGTTGCATCTGGTATTAAAATTTTGAGCCTCCTCTTGGTGGCAACATCCTTTCTGAAAAGTGACAAATTTGTGACAACAGCAAAACAAGAGCCTAATGCCAGAGATCTGAAATCACTTTCCCTTTTGCCTTAGTACTTTTTTTAAACAGACCTTAAATGAATGTCACTGTTTATTACACATTTTTTCCTTAAATGATGTTTTCAGAGGAGACAATAGCAACTGGAAATGACAACTTGTGCCAGCTTTAAGTCATATTATCTCCTGACAACACAGCATATAATATGTGTCATTCAGTGTATGAATGATTTCTTATGTTCAGAGTTTTCATCCACCTGCTTGTCGCACAAAGTATATGCATTACCTGATTAAATAACTCATGGCCCCATAAATCGTTAACCATGTGTACAGTACATAATTCAGTGGTCTCAAACTGAGCTACAATTCAAAGCTTTTCTTCGGATTAAAAAAAAATTAACTTTGTTTACCAAAAACTGTTCCAGTGACCTTTCTCTCTAGTTTCCATGGCATGTTTGTTCAGCTAACTGCTCAAAACATTTTTAATGCCACATCCAACCTCTGCAAAGTCAAACTAATGCATGACAATCCATCAAAATCAGCCAGATAACAGAAAGTACATTCAGATTCCAGAATTATTGTCGTCTGATTCTAAATGACAGGGTACGAAACAAAAAGAGCAGAGAGTTTGATTTTCAGAACAAAACTAACTCCACAAGAATGATAAGAAAAAAATCTTTTGGACCAAAATACTGGCAAAATGATATGAGATTAAGCACAAAGACAATATATGCGAACTTTGGTCAAATAAAGGCTTTTAACAGTGTGTAACCAGAGACTCTTTAAATACAGATATTATAAATTTGTTTTATAAGAGTAAAGCAGGAATGTGCTTGAACCATAAAGTTTAGGTCTGGTTCCAAAGTCCCCCAAAGGGTGTTGGTTAAGGCCCATCTCTTACCCAAAGCAAGGTTCTGATCATTGTTTGTTGGCATAAGAATTTGTGGACACTTAGGCAACCCTAAATATAATCCACATAGAAATTTAGAAGTGAGAAGAAACATTCTCAGACTTGTCTAGAAGAAATCAGCTGTGGTACACATGATCTTCATCACCATAGCATCTTATCACCTCCTCCAAGATAACAAGGAAACACCCCACACTTGCTCTCTCTATATTCACTCCCTCCCACCAAGAAGCAGGCTTAGCAGGGGCTGTGGAGGGCCATTTAAAAGGGGGGGTGACATAGAGTCACCCTGCCTGACCCTCTTTCCCCCCCACTCAGGCATCCTCCCCCACCCCAGTCCACTGGCAGCCTGACCCTTCTGGCCCATGAGCTCCTACATCCACCCCCGCCAAATCTGAGTCAATGGTATTGCAACCTGGCACACGAGGTTGCAGCACCCCTCAGGTTTGGCTCAGCAGCCCCTCTATCATAACCGAGAGGCAGCTGGGCCAAAGCTGATTGAGTGACATTGTGATACAACACGCAGGGTCACAGCATCACTCAGGTGTGGCCCTGCGACCCCTCCATCATCATGGAAAGCTGGTCAGGCCAAATTTGAGTGAGTACCATTATGGCCTGACACGCAGGGTCACAGCATCACTCAGGTGTAGCCCAGGCAAAATGCATTAGGGCCATGGTGCAGGTGCCCCTTCTGTCACCTATGTTTGGTGGGTTTTTTCCCTTTCAAATTAGTGTGTGAAAATGAAGGGGCTATAGTGGGAAATCTTGATTAAAGTATTAGGTTTTGCGTTGAACTCTGAAAGCAGCAAGGCTAGTGATTGTTCTTATTGCACTGGGCAGCAAGTTCCATCATTTTGGCCAGGCTCTTGTAAAGCTTTTGCATCCTGTCACAAGCCTCCCTCACTGGTCTTCCCACACAGCTTCTTAGTTCTAGTGTAATGCTGATGCCATGGGAGGCATGGACACAGAGAAACAGCCTACCTTTCAGGTAGCAAAGGCCAGGTCCATGCCCAGCTTTGAAAATCAGGGGAGCAACCTTAAACTGGACTCAGCAAGGAGTCAGTGCAGAGAGTACTGTAATGGAGTGATGTGTTTTCAGTCATCTGCATTACAGAGCAGCTGTGTTCTGAAGAACTGGGAGTTTCCTCAAGGCATGAGGTTTCCTTCCTACATAGAGACAGCTACCACAGTCCAGCCTAGATGTTACTGTGGCCCAGGAGGTGTGTAATAGGTATGGGCACAATCTTTTGTCTGGTGCATGTGAGCACTTTTTTTGGCCCTTGTGACTACTTGGGTGCCTAAATGCAGTAGAGATGGAGTCAATGCTATGGGCTGATCTGACAGTCTAAGGCCAGATGCTGTTGATGGATAGGGTTGTTATAGAGAAAAGGAGTTCATCAAGGCACTTTCCTATTTTACCTCCCTTGAGATGAAGGATGGGATACAACATATGAAAGGCGGTGAGAAATGCAATGGGATGTAAAAGAAAAAGGCCCTTTTAAAGCATAACTAAGCACAGAGGAGGAGCAATGTCATTCCAGTCACTTTCTGCTTGAGACTACTAGTCACGATAGGTGAACCTTACAGAGTTTGACAGCTAAGTTTGGATAAGCATGCCAAAGTTTGGACACTTATTTTAACCTTATTTGAGGTGTTTATTTCTGCAAAATTGGGCTGGAAATCTCATGGGAAGAGGTTATCTCGTGAAATTTATATTATTTCTTGCTTCTCTGGAAGCATTTCCTCTGCTGGTCCAAGCTACACACAGGAGCTCCAGAGGCACATGAACATGAAAAGTTACCCATATTTGTGTCACCTTCCAAATTCGGTCAATATGAGTTTGGGGCCACAGTTTATATTGCCTCATTTTATTTTAATTGGTTCCCCCATCCTTAATTATTAAATCGCTAAGCCACCAATTAAACCAATACATCTAATTAAATACCAAAGTATTAATGCAGCCACTAACATTGTCTTGCTTGCCCATCATTCTGGCAATGTCAACCCCTCACCATTCAGAGCCCTCCGCTAATTCTCCCTTTCCCACCACAGCAGACTCAAGCTTCTTGTGCTCACCTGCAAGAATCTTCCACAGTCTGCTCCTCCCTGCTTGTCTGCCTCTACTGCCTCGTTGCCTTGCCATCTGCACCTCCATTTCTGCCAACAATAACAGCTTTAATCCACACACACCCTTGCATTTGTCACTTCAACAGTGCCTTTCCTAAAGTAGTGCAGAAGGCTACTACCCGCCTCTCCTCCAGACCCACTTATGCAATGACAAAACCAAGAAATTACTAACTAATCATGATCAGGTAGAGAGAGACAGCTGATACTTTATGATATACATATAGTTTAGTGGTATTTATTTTGTTTGTTTTCTTTCTCTCCCCCTATTTTCATGTGTTGCTTCTTGTCTTAGGCCCCAATCCTGCCAACACACATGTAGATTTCTCCTAATGAGCTGTGCTCATGTGCATAAAGTTACTCACATACATGACTGCAAGATATGGGAAAACCTTGCACAAGGGAAATTCCTGCATTAACCTTGCAGGAAAGATTGTCAGCTTTTAAAGCCGAAGACATCATCTTCCAGTGTGTGTATGGATAGTGCCTAGCACTTGTTCAACACAAGTAAATAATAAATATTAAAAATCATATTCATGGCATCTCCATTCTTCTGTCAGCCAGCACTAAGACAAGCTAAACCCAGACTACATAATTACCTTTCCCTTTGCTGTGATAAGCTTTGTTCAGGTGCCAGTGTTGCTCCATTAGGGCCTAATCCAATGTAAATTGAAATCAGAAGCAAGGTCCCCATTGACTTCAATGGGTGATGAAAAATGGCCCTTCTTAGATAGCCAGAAGCAAGGCTACTTGAGTCCCTCATCAGGACCTTGGCTCCAACACACTGTAGGAAGTGCAGTTAATTGGAGGTTCTGTACTACTGGGTTCCATCCTTCCTAGGAAACAATAAAACTGGCTATTGAGGTGGACATTAAAGATAAACCTTTTCAAAAAGAGTAAGGGGATAAAGCCTGGTGTCCTGGCCAACAGTACCTTTTCTCAGCAAAACAAGCTAATACCCCAGGCAGCTTATCCTATGTTAAAGCTGTTGTTCAATGAATATAGTGGCCACTGTACTTCCGCTCATATTTGACTCATTACCTTGCAAAGAACTTTTAAATATCTTGAAAGTCAATCTCTACAACCAAGATTGAACTCTATTCAATTGTAAACAGAAAAATAAAGAAAAACAGATCTCACATTCTTAATTATTAAATTTGTTCCCAGGCAAACAGGCTAGTTTTGTTTTTGAGTTTTGGTTTTTTTAAAATCGACTCTCCCTTTTACTCTGGCATTGTAGCACTTTTTGGAAGACATAAAGAAAGGTAGATCATTATAGAAAGTCAGATGCAGGTTTTAAACAACTCACCCAACAACATGACTTATTTATTGGCATTTTTCAGGCTTTGAACCCTTTGAAAATCTTGTAACCAAAAAGGTCTCTAAAGAATAATCCATGTTCATCATATGAATGTATAAAGTCCTCATCACCACGGTACCTGGGTGCACTTTACATGATTTAGACTAGTGTTATGTTGCCACAAAAATATGCTTCAAGTCCCTCCTAGCTATTGAAACTAGCTATAGAACTACCCTGAAAGAAGGGAATACCAGCCAGGATACTAATTGCCAAGCAAAATTCCAATGCCTGCCATTAGTGGAAGGCTTGAACAAAGAAGGGCATTTTACAGTGCTTCATAAACCTAGCGAGATTCAGGCTCAGACAGATTTCTGGCAGGAGTGAGTTCCAGAGGCAGGAACTTGTCGCTGAGAATGACCTGCCCCTCAGTTCCCACGAGCTCCTCCCTTGGGACAGATGCAAGAAACATGTGAATCTCAACAAATGAAAACCAGTCATTAAAAAGTGAATAGAATACTGTGGAAAAACAACTGTGGAATAGTGTAACTAAGAACTAACAACTAGACTCTCTTCTTCATAAACAACCACCCTCATGGAAAAGTCCTATAGAATTTAATAGGGATGAAACCAATAGAGTTCTATAGAAATTTAATAGGGTTCTGTGGAAATCACATATTAAATTCTATATGTGTCAAAGAAGAATAGCCTTTCTATGGGATTTTACTTTTAACAAAATCATCCTGTAACAGGGATGATAAACCTGTTTTAGCACCACCCTGTAACCAATCATTCTATAACAGGGATACAAATCTCTATTAAATTCTCTAGGATGGTTTAGAAAACCTATAGGAAAGATTATCACTTTCTATTAAACTCTATATGCCTGGTCCATAAGGAAATTCAGATCTAAGGGTCGGGAAAAACTGAGTTTCAAATTCATAAGAAAAAATTATTAGGCTGAGAAAAAAAAACCTTAAATGTAGGCTTAGCAGAATGAAAAAATAATTAATAATTTTGACAAATACTATTGATGGTTCTTTTTAATCTTTTTTTATTTTTATCTATTTCCATTTTCATAGTTGTGGGAAATTATGGTGGATAGTCAGGAAATAGGGGATCAGACCATAATTATTTAATGACAGTAGACACAGACACAAAAAGTTAGCTTTATAACCATTAAGCCACAAATTGTCGACATCACATGTCTAAACATACAATGCAGATATCCTTAAATCAAACTCTAAGTTCTCAAGCAGCATTTTTCTTACTTTGCCTATCTGTACATTTCTATCACGAACCATGGAAATATTTTTTCATTGGTTAGAGTGTGTATAGTGAAACTGACATTTACCAACATTTACTAATAAAAATCTAATCCTTCCAAGCTGACCTAAAAGAAACGTTTGAACTCCAAGCAAGGGGAAAATTTACATTTGCCTAATTATAGATAAATCCAAAGTTTCAGTGCGATACCCTCTGTGACTCTAAGAAATCCTGATATTGCACACTTAGGGCCTCATCTTGGGAGGTGTTCAATTTCCACTGTAAATGAGAAGCTTGCAAGATTGTATCCTTAATCTGTTGTTACTCTTTCACATGTTGCTATATCCTGATTTCAAGGTACTTATATTTCAGTAGCTATTTAGGCTTCCATAAAAATACTTACAACAATATTTGGCTCAGGTATTTAAACTGACTGAGAAATATAAACATTCACTATTTGGAGACTTATTTCGAAAATTAAGTGTTTGATTTTCTGAAACTTTCAACAAAGAGGTAAAAACTCCACACTGAAGGAAGGAAAACCATATCTGTCTGATCCTGTCTCTCAAGCTATGTAGCACATATAGTATGTATTCTACACTGAGGGTCATACTTTAAAATGTCAGACCCTTTGCATATGGTAAGAAATTCACTGAAGGTATATATTCCCGAGTGTAGACTTAAGAAAAAGAAATGGATGACACAATCCTAAAATTTTATTTCAGAAGTGTGGTTTAAATTGGCCTTCCAGGAACTTTTAGCCAGTGAAATGTCAGTGTAAATGTACTAAAATATACACAACATTAGATACAGGCAAAAAAATTTGAACAATGCTTTTTTTTGGCATCAAAAATGCAGATTCAGTTAGACTGAAATACTTTATGAATTCTTGTTGAATTTCTGAATTGTTATAGTAAAAAAAAATCCAAAAAGACTGAAACATTTTGTTTTCACCTTTTTAAACTAAATGTTTCAATTTTTTTAATTTGAAACAACTTCAGTTTTATTTTTTAAAAGGTTTAAAAACTCACAAACATAATGAAACATTTTATTTCTGGTTGAATAAAATGTCCTTTTGACCCAATATGATTTTCCTCCCAATTTTTCAGTTATTCTCCCAGCTCTACTCAAACACAGATGACTATCATATAAAAGATTTTCAAAAAACATATTTTGCAATGTTTTCTATCAATGTACCAGAAGCATAGAAGAGACAATCTAACAGCTAAATGGATAAAAATCACCATGATATCTTGTATTTTGCCAGATATATATGTATAGCTATACACACACATATAATCTATATCTTATATAGATATATTTCTTCTGTAAATAAAGAGTCAGAAGATCAGGTGGTAAAAGATATAGATAAATATATTAACCACCTGACCTTCTGACTAGTTAGAGAACACACAAAAGGAAATTTGAAATCAAGAGAAAATCCACAAACCCATATGGATTTGTGTGAACACTATATGATGCAAGTACAATTTTACTATGAAGTAGTAATGATACTCTAGCATGTCTATGATCTCCCTGAGAAGTAATTGGAGTGCATTATCAATGTGAAATGTCTATGATGTGCTATGACTATGAATTGACTATTATCTATTGTCACTCTGATGTGGCTGCAAAGGTACTGCAAAGCTCTGAGACTTCGATGTGACTTACTGCTATAACTGTGACATTGCTAGGATGTCATAAGAAGTCTCTGCATTATTTTGGCATTTATGTGCATATGTATAATAGACAGAGTACAGAGGGAAAGTCAGATTGATGTATTTGGGAGATGTGCGGGTTAAAAGGGGGTGAAAAATTTAATTTCATAACAAAACAAAATGTTGTAAGTCATTTTCAGAATCAATGCAAGCATTTTGCTCTGGCTGATCTGATGAATACATTCTTGAATAATGTCAATATAAACAAAAGCTCAATGTTTTGTTACTGATATTTATATGACAAGGTTTTATAAACATGTTAATATTTCCTAATTAAACAAATAGCATTAAAAATTTCTGTGTTGATTTTTTGTTTATTTTTGGTTTTGTTTTGCATTTTTGTTTATTTTGTTGGGGGTTTTTTTGCATTCTGGCTAAAGGTTTTTTAAAATTGCAATGAACAAAAAAGTTCCAAAATATTTTTTAAAATCATTTGTTGCTTAGCAAATTTCTAGAGTTTCAGGTTTTTGCCTTTTAAAATTTTTGCAACAAAACTTAAAATTCTTAAGTATATTTTCAAATTTTGCTAAAAACACATTTTTAATTTTTTTTGTATTATGCAATTTTCATTAATTTTCCAAACATTTTCAAGTGTTATAAAATGCACACACAAAAAAGTTTTCACTGACAAAAGTCACAAAACTACAGAGGTCAAAAGTTATTTTATAGAATTCAAACATTTCCAGGATCAGTCTTTAGCAAGCAACAAAACTGTTCACTTTGATAAAAATGGAAGTAAATTTTTTTAGGAAGAAAATTAGGTTTTGCCAATGAAAATCTTCCAGATAACATAGCAGAAAACATGACAAATATGAGGTAAACAAGGATAACTGTTTTGCTTTTTGGAAAATCCAGATAAACACAAGTCCACACCGAATTTTCAATGAAGTATCTGTAGGACATGGAACTCTCAATAGTAACCCATTTTATGAATGATTCAACCTGAGAGGCTTCAGTATATTATGATTACACTTTAAGGCCAAGTCGTCAGCTGATGCAAAGTGGCATAATACCATAAACCAATTTACACCATCTAAAGATCTAGCCTGAAAAGTATATAATGATAATATACTGAATTCAGTGTGTCCATAATATATTGAAATCAACTGGATAATGTCTATATACACCATTTGAGAATCTGGCTTTTTAATGTTATGCATCCGCTATAAAATACATATTCCATTAAAAAGCCATCATAATATATATTCAATTTTAAAACTTATATTAACAAACTACATTAAGGGTGACATCCTGTATTAGAATCTGCTGGATTCAGTTCAGGCACAGGGATAGCAATGCAGGATTGGTGCCTAAGATTGTAAAGCAAAGAACACAAAAGTCATGAAATGCCAGCTTAACTCTGGCCCCTTGTGTGTGTATGATGAGGAATATGTGATGATGTAATTGACGACTATCTCACATAGTACAATATAATAATATATATTTTATTAAGATTTTATTATGCACTTGAGACTGTACAGGCCACCGCACTCCATGCAACTTATGAGATTTGCAAGCACGAGACCTTCTCCTGTGAACCTGAGCAGCTTTTACCATGCAAAGGACTCAATCCTGAAAGAAGCTGAACAGAGTGGCCTAATCAAGTAAAAAGAACAGGAGTACTTGTGGCACCTTAGAGACTAACAAATTTATTTCAGCATGAGCTTTCGTGGGCTACAGCTCACTTCTTCAGATGCATAGAATGGAACACACAGACAAGAGATATGTGTGTTCCATTCTATGCATCTGAAGAAGTGAGCTGTAGCCCACGAAAGCTTATGCTGAAATAAATTTGTTAGTCTCTAAGGGTACGTCTTCACTACCCGCCGTATCGGCGGGTAGCAATCGATTTCTCGGGGATCGATATATTGCGTCTCATCTAGACGCGATATATCGATCCCCCAACGTGCTCCTGTCGACTCCGGAACTCCACCAAACTGAACGGCGGTAGCGGAGTCGACATGGGGAGCCGCAGACATCGATCCCGCACCATGAGGACGGTAGGTAATTCGATATAAGATACTTCGACTTCAGCTACATAGCTGAAGTTGTGTATCTTAGATCGATTTTCCCCCATAGTGTAGACCAGCCCTGAGGTGCCACAAGTACTCCTGTTCTTTTTGCAGATACAGACTAACACGGCTGCTACTCTGAAACTAATCAAGTAAAGCACTTAAGCATGTCCTTAACTTTAAAGTATGTGAGCAGTCCCATCAGCCTCAATGGATCTGAGTGAAACCAGGGCTTCTGCATAGCCCTAACTCACTCATTACAGACTTTACAAATGCTAATTGGTGTAATATTTAACAGGAAGCCAGTTGTCAATCTCTTCATCTGAACTAACACTCTCCAGACAATGATGCCTATTTAGAAGAACTAATCGCATACAGTGATACTATGACAGATACCATACTTTGGAAATAAACATAATCCTTTCCTTTTTTACCCACACTTTACCAGGTAGAGTTTCCTGCCTGTAGTCAGACTGAAGCCCCAGTTCCATACTATAAACAACCACCATGAATTCTTGGACATTTCAAAATATGATATCATGTATCAGGTCATTGTTTTCAAATTACTTATTATTCAATAATTATTTATAGCCATGTGAAATTACACTCGGAATATGTGGAATTCTTGAAGCTTTGAGAAGGGATTATATAGTAATAATCCATAGCAAGACCTAGTCTAGTAGCAAACACTGATAAATTAATGGACATGTGAATATTTTTGAAACTTAGGACCCGATCCCGCTTCCCTTGAAGTACATGGTGAAATTCCCATTGATGACAAGAGTGTGGAAATTGATCACAAAGTGATAATTTTTCAGTCTTAAAAAAAACCCAAACACACAACACCTCAAAGAAAACTCTGAATTCCTCATTGCGTGCCATCTCTCAGGGAGTATTGTCACGCTGTAAAGAGACAGGGACCAAAAACCAGCAGAAACTGAAAGGAAAGCAGAACTGATGCTTATTGAAAAGAGGGGAAAGGAAAGGTCCTGGAAGCTTTCCTTTTATTTTCCTATCCCACATCAAAGAAATGCTTTATCAGATCTGTTTTTTTACATATTTATATTCCTGAAATAAAAATCTGCCTAAAACACTATTCAAACCCTACTGGGGACAAATTCTGCCTTCAGTTACACCCAGTTGTAAAAATTGGACACTTTCCAGGATTATTTTTCCTGAACTGGTTCCCTACTGTTTTTTCAGTCTAATTTTTTTTGTTTTCTTATATAACGTTTTTATCCTGACTTAAAATTGCATCCTCTGAATTTTTGAGTTGTAACCCTTGATCAGAGGCATCACCTGGCTTTGCTTAGAGATTTAGTGGGCTTTATGAACTCCAGACTGCCAGTCTCCCTGGATTCCCAATATATTTTGGATGTGCAATGCACAGAGTTGATTGGATTCATAGTGAGCAAGTGAATCCTCAGTACTTACAATTCTGTGCCTATGAATTTTACTGCAATGGTGCTTTGCCATAACTGGGATAACAACTATACTAAATGTATTTCATCTTTTATCAAACTTGGGTTTTTAGATGAAATGTAAAGCATTGATATTCCTATTACATCCCATGAGGGAAAAGAAACACACCATTTGCCACAATCAGGGGAAATGTTCTATTGCTTTAGACATGCATTTGTCTCTCACACAAATAGAAGTCATAAAAAGAACATACAACTGGTTAAATGTTATTTGATGTACCTTAGTTCCCAATTGATTTGCCGTAGGTCCTGTAATGTCTTGTGGAAGTAAATCCATGCATGCACACAAGTACCGGGTTCATGCTTTTTTTATTAGAAGAACTTCATCAGTCTGCTCTATATTCTAAGAACTCTAAGAGCAGTGCTGTCTTTCTCCCATTACAATGTGGTAGCCTTAAAAGGGGACATATTACTTCTCTCCCCTGATTCTGTACAAAGCCACCAAGGACTAATCAATCGTAAACCTCTATAGCTTAGTTCTCTTACTTCCCACTGTTATACAGTCCTATGGACCATCTTCACTGGTTATCTTCTTATAGTCACATCTAAGAGATGGTTTGTCCCTTTTATCTGAAATGGTATTAAGGAGGTCTGCTTTTGAACAGCTTCCAATGGACAGCTCTGATTTGGACACACTTTACCATTGGCCATAATGAACTTGCATACCTTCTACTCTGATAGCTGAGTGACTGTGGTCAGGGCAGCTCCAGGCACCAGCCCAGCAAGCAGGTGCTTGGGGCAGCCAAGGGGAAGGGGCAGCAAATCAGACTCTTCGGTGGCGGGTCCCTCGGTCCCTCTCAGAGGGAGGGACCTGCCGCCGAATTGCTGCCTAAGAAGAAAGCGGCGAAGTAGAGCTGCCGCCGATCGCGATCGCGGCTTCCTACCCCCACCCCCTCCCCGTCGCTTGGGGCGGCAAAAACCCTGGAGCCGGCCCTGACCCTGGTGATGTATTTGTATGGTTGTTTCTGCTTTTTTCTCCATTGTAATATTAGTGCACATCCAGAGTTCCTCCAACAGCAGATAGATTTTTCCTTTGTCAATGTTTTTCATCAGAGGCTCACTTTCATGCTGAGGTTTTTTGTTTGTTTTCACACCACTTTTCCCTTTTGTAAATTCATCAGCATGTTCCAACTTCTTCTTTAATTCTTTTAAGCACTTTCTTTACAGTCTGCAATGATTCACAGTGCTGATACTACTGTATTCCATTGTCTTCCGGCTTCTTCACTCTCTGGCTTAAATTTTCCTTTTCTCAGCAGCACTTTTTGTATGTTGTTCTTTTTCTTGAGCATAGGCCAAGTGATGTTGCTGTTATACTGTAATGGGGGCACTCACCTCTCGAGCAACTCCTAGTGGCTGGGTGTGGTACTGCAATCCTTTTCTCACCCCTGGTGCCCTGGGAGGCAGTCGGCCAACCTTGGTGGGTCTTCCATGGTGTGGCCCTCCAGCAGAGTCACAAAAGTCCAACTGAACCCCTTCCAGGATAGTGAAGAGTCCAATAAATGAACAGACCCGTTGCCCTTACTAGAGTCTTCAGCCCCAGCTCCCTTAAATTCAGCCATTGGTTCAGGCTCTCACACCTGTGCCCTTCTTGGGGTTTATGTCATGGTGGCCAGTAAAGGCACCCAGGCCAGCCCAGTATTTGAGGGATGCTATCAACAGCAGCTACACACTGCTCAATTTGAGTTCATTACTGTTTCTTCCTTGAGCCTCTTCCAACTTGGCCCCTTGTAGCTTCACCTTTACCTCAGGGCTAAGGTTCTCAGTTTCTCTCTCTCCCTGCAAACTCAGCTTAAGCAAATGCAGCCAGAAAAACTCTGGTTCTCCCTCAAATTCCTTTGGCCAGAGAAGAACATCCTTACTTGACCCTCTGGTCCCAGCCAGGAACTGACTTGCTAAGGCCTTGAAGCTCCTTTTAGCTGATCCTGCTGGATTCTGATTGGCTGCTTCGATAAGACCTCTCTAGGCAGGCTAGAAGGACCTACCTTCACTGCTCCTTTCCTGCCACTTTGCTGCTTCTTGGGGCAAGGTGTATTGTGACTACTCAGCTTCCTATGGGAGCCGCAAAGGGCAGATATACTTCTGGAGATCTTGTTTCCTCTTTCAGTTCTGCTTTGAGAACACAAGTTCTGACAAAGCATAAATTGTCCTTCAATCACACTGATGTGCTCCACTCTGAGTCAGCATGTCTCCTACAATAGCCATTGCTTGACCCACCTAGAATTCAGGAACTTTGGCTGTACAACTCTTGTCAACAGCAGATGGATTTTCCTTTTCCAGCCTTGGATTTGAATTCTGTTGTGGGATAAGCACTTTGCCATATTTATTAAATTCCTTTCCAAATGCTGGGCAAGCTAAGTGTTGTCTTGAATAGAGTTAGTACCAACAACATCTTTTGCAATTGTTTTAATCACAAATTTTAAGGCTTGATCTGCTGGGGCTGATGGCTTGTGTTCCCTTTGCATACACACAAGCTGTCCATCATTTTCCATGCTCAAGGCCTGTGACTCTGCCATTTCTACAGCTCATCCAACGTCCAAGTCTGACCAGCGTAAGATCTAATTCACTAAGAACTGTTCTGCAATGATAGATAATATCACACAGTTTCCATCTTTATCTCAGAATTCAAAATAGAAAGCTTGCATGAAAGTGCAAGTTGGCATCATATGGGATAATAATACAATCACTTTCTCAATTGGTTCTTGTGTACAAACAGGTGCTTTGTACATCACCTGTATTAGAGAGAATTTTCCAGTCACAACACTTGGTGCTTTTTCAAGGGGGAACTTCACCTCCGCTAGGAATTTTTGCGGGGAATGAATCATAAATGTCATTTACCCTTTATATCACACAGTGCAGCTTACCAATCTGGACTCCAATTACAAGCGCCAAAAAATGGGCAAATGTTCCATTCTTATTGAATTTTGGAAGTGTCGGTAACGCAAATTCCATGCTCCTTTTTTATGAGTCTTTTCTTTTGGTTTTCCATTTGTAAACTTATTGGGACAGATCTTCAGCTGGGGTTGCTCGATTGATTTCATCATTTATGCTAGCTGAGGATCTGGCCTTTATTTGTATTTTCCTTTCAGAGGGTTAGGATTTTATGCATGAACAAGAGTAATCACATGCATGTTCATGAGTAGCAAATAAAAAGAGTGTCAACGTGGTAGTCCTGCCTTGAGCGCAGGGAACTGGCATAGATGACTTTTTGAGGTCCCTTCCAGTCCTACAATTCTATGATTTTATGGCTGAATCAAAACCAAAACAGAATATGAACCAATATTCTGACCAGGTCTAATCTTGAGTTTAGCCTATATTAAGTGATGACATCACATTGTATTACTATCCTCTTTCCTTTTTATTTTCATGGATCTCATACTATTTTAAAAAATGGTAGATCTGGTATTTTAAAACCAATCAAGAAGAATTTCAAGACCTCCTAATCCGAATGTCAGGACTCTGGTGCTCTCGTCACGTAAAACTTTGAGATTTCAAAAACTTTACCATTCTAAACTAGGATGAACCCAAGACCTTACGAAGTTTATGAAAAAATAGAGAGAAAGAGACCAACCCACCCCAAAATAGCCAAGGCTAATTCAGAGCAGGGACTTGACCTTGGTTCTCCCATATCCTAGGTGAATGCCCCAACCGCCAGGCTATTGGTTATTCTGGGATACTTTTCTGTACATCTCCCTGTCTCTGTCCCATCCTGGCCACAAGAAACTTTTCCCAATGACACTTTTGATTAAACTAGTATGTTCCAGGAAAAAGTTTTGGTTTTGGCGAATTGACATTTTCAGATGAAAAAGGATTTTACTTAAAAATTCCTGACCTGCTCTAGTCAGGCTCTTTTATGCCCCTACTGCTCAACATCCACTAAAACTTCTTTTTGAATCCTATTTCCGCTTCTGAAATTCCAACAAGAATTCATAAAAGAAATCAGAAAGGTGCACATTAGGTAGTCAAAGATATAAATAACTTTTAGAATAAATGGAATTGCAAACGTGTTTGCTTTTTTTAAGTCCTACTAGTATTTTTTCCATTATTTAAAACCTGGACTGGACAAAACATTGGTGAATCCGCTGCAGGAATAATTCTGTTTTTGCCAGTTGATGGTCTCTAGGACCTAACTGGTCTTTACTCAAGCTAATCTCTATTGAAATGTAACCATTTAGCCACAGTTTCTGTTCAGTGGCAGAAAGTGGCTGTGTTCTGTGAAGTGCTAACATTCTAATGGAGCACTGACTCTTCAGGGGATGTAGCTGGTCCCCGGAACAGCACTAGCAGTGCATTTTACCCAACCTACCAACTACCTGAGGCAGCAGCGAAGATATGAATAGGTTATTTTCTACCTCCTCTTTTGAAAACTCTATTAGAAAAGCTGCAGTTTTCATCCTCTGCCCTCCCAATTAGGAGAATGAACAAAACTCCATAGCACACTTTCTAAATTTTCTATACACTAGTCCCATTAGTTTGCTGGGGAAAATAAAATTAGAAACACTTTATTACGATTTTCAAATTAGCATGTAACAAATATTTCAATAATCCTCACCGAGCAAAAAGTCTGTTTGGCTCAACAAGCAACTGACAGCTTTCTAATCCAGTTACATTAAAGTCCTTTTCTGAGGGTGTGAGGCACTTTTTAACTAGCTCCTTAGGGCATTGTTAGATATCATTGCTTATAGCCACTGGGAGCCACTGTGCTGTAATAGTGATTCCTACTTCTCTCCTCATCAGTCATATACAGTAGCCTTCAAGTGATTGTTATAAACATGCAAATAGCCTCTACGATCCAGGAATGCCATAAATATGACTGGAACACTGTCCGTTCACATACTATTATGGTCAGCCCAGACTAATACCACCTTATGAATGAGAATGATTTCCTGAGTCGTAGGGCAGAATAATTCACATACACTGATCCTTTTTCTCTGATTGATAACTTACATACAACAGTATACATTTAAGGGTGTTTTTAAAAAACAGAAAATACATTTAGCAACGGAAGATGTATTTCCTTTATATAACAGACTGTATACTACAGCTATGTAACAGTTTCAATCTCAGCTTCATGTGAGGACTGAATCAATTTAGTCGGATATATGGACAACTAGGAATCAGGGGCAAAAAGCATAATATAATTTGCATTTTAGAAGTGCAGAGAGAGACCCATAAATACATGTAGACAGTTAGTAAAGAACTTCACTTTTAAGAATTTTACAGCTCTTCTGGGCTGGAGTTTGTGGAGATCAAGTTCAGGAGTTATTAAATGGCCATGCTACAATCAATAGCACAGGAACTATTCTTGTTGAATGAATTCTTGATATTAATCAGGAACTGTATGTGCAAAGTGCAGGAGACTTCCACTGCAACTAATTACCAAAGCCAGTAACATTAGCACTACAAAGTACTACTGCCCAGCAATAGAGGTGAGAAAATATTCACCTAATGGTAAACATGTGAAAGTGAATATCAACAAAAATGCTAAATTTAGGGCAGATTTGAGATACTCTGATTTGTGGAATCAAATATGGCATAAGATGAACTAACATGGATAATGCAAACTATACAAATGCCAAACCCTTTCAATATACTATCAGAAGGTAGTGCATGGTGAGTGAAATTTCACCCCTGTGTAGATGACTAACATGAAGCCAATGTATCACTCTTTAAATCTCCACTTAAACCCTATTTTGAGGTCTTAACTGGGACATAAATGTTGCATAGACTTGGTGAACGTTTATTTTTTAATTGATCTCCCAAAATATAGAACAGTAATACATAGCTGCTGGAGTCTACATTATTCAAAAGTGAAATACAGAAGCCAGATTTGAACCAAATAGCTACATGGATTCTCTCATAAATCATCCCCCCCCCTAGAGTTGTCTGATTATGTTGTTTCATTAGTTACAGGAATTTGTACTTCAGTTGTCTGTTGCGTGGATGCATATAAGGATATACCAGTTAGAATCTTAGGAGTCCAGCTCTGAATATGATCGACCCAAATTACTTTCTTTTACAAATAGTCACAAAACTAAATATCAAGCTCAGTTTTTAGTTTTGTATAAAATTATTAAAATAGAAATAAAGTCAGAATACAAATCAACACACATATTTTGACAGCACAATTACTGCAGCCTTTCCAGCTCTTAATAACGTACCAGAACAGAAAATCTACCTATCCTCATTTCTCAAAATACTACACAAAGCTTGGTCCTCGGTTTACCTGGAAAAGTAAAAAAAAAAGCTCAGAACATCTCCTCTGTCCTCAAGGTGGTACCCCATTTCTCCCTTCTCCTCCCCTTCCCTGCAAGCCCTACCTGGCATGAAGAGTCCCTATCTGAAAAATCATGATGGTTTGGTGAAGTTGCACATTTCCAAGCCCAAAAGATGTTTTTAAAAAGTTGTGTGTGTTACTGTGTTCATGGTTGGTCGTGTTCTCCCCATGACCCTGAAGTTTCCTATACTGTCCAGCTGGCTCTTGACTGCCTGGGAAGGAGTCAACTTAAAATTTCCAGTCAACCAACTGGACAGCCTTCAGTCTCTGCCAATGTCTTTCTAACAAGTGTTACTTGATACCAAAGTCGATAGGCATTCTCATACCATAACGATGTGTGCAATATAGATGGACAGAGGGCTATCGGCTCATCACTGCACCTCCTGAAATGAACCAAGCCAGTAAACAGTATAGTAAGGACACAGAGAGCTTTTGAGGATGACTCCAAATGCATGATATGACTCAGCAAGTAGCACAAGCCCCAAAGGGTTTTTGTTTTGTTTTTTTTCCAGAGAGAGAGAGAGTGAGAGAGAGTAATAGAAATTAATACTACTGAGCTCAGTTCTGTCCACAAAGGCTGCCAGGTCTGAGCGCCAATTTTTATTTTTTGGCAAGTTAAAGCAATGAGAGCTAATATTTATTTCTAAATATTAATATTAGGCCAAAAATAAAAAGGTGACTGTGGATCATCCCCCTGTGCTCAGCTCTGCTAACAGTAAGGAACAACACCTGGCTCTCCAGTAAAATAAACTGAAGCTCACCCAGAACACATTCAAGAATTAGATCAAACCAGAGCTAGAGCAGCACTGTCATGCAAGAAAAGAAAAAGCATCAGACATCTCTGGAGAACAACACTGATAATACCATTGCGACTGAGTTCTCAAGGAAGGAGATATATCGCAATTAATTTTTTTTCCGTTACTCACGCAAACCAGCACTTGACTTGTTCAAGAAGCGGAAGCTCTTGAATCATTGTTTTTATCCATTGGACCAAAGACAGCCGATAACCCGCATGGAAAAAACATGGCCCTGGGATACACGTTGAGCAGTTTTGCAGTAAATCTTATTTATTTCCTCTGAGTCTTCAATATCTAAAGCTCTTATGTATTCGTTATCAGCAACATGTCAAGTAATGTGATAACTTGACAAGGTTCTATTGAAGCAGCTTAGTGGGACATGCAGTACTTATGATTTCCGATAAGAAAACGTTCAGAAAGGTCATATCCTCTGTAGAATTCTGTATCATTCTGGGCTACAGCAGTTAGGTGTTTGGAAAACAAAAGTTATGAAATATCCCTGGAAATTGTTAGTGAAAATGAGTTTGGCTGTACTTGGAACTATACAAGAAACAGAATAAGCATGTCCCTGCCCAAAGAGTTTCCCTAATCTGATAATGGATGTTTGTCAACATTCTGCAGCGACCCTTTGGTACAATTTGGCATGATTAGTAATATAATGTCCAGTTGAATAAGAAATTGGGCTTGCAAATGAGGATACAGAGTGCATTACTAAAGTTCTGCAGTGCAGTTTTGCAGTGCTTAGGTTGCCCCAGGGCTTGGCTACACTTACAAGTTGCAGCGCTGGTGGAGGCTTTCCAGCGCTGCAACAACACCCCGTCCACACTTGCAGGGCACAACCAGCGCTGCAACTCCCTGGTTGCAGCGCTGGCTGAAAACCCATCCCGGCAGGGGTATAAGGAGTGCAGCGCTGGTGATCCAGCGCTGCCCAGCAGGTGTGGACACTCACCAGCGCTTTACCTGTCCTCCAGGGAATAAGGAGGTATCCCAGAATTCCTGTTCAGCCACTCTGCACATCAGTTTGCACTCTACTGCTCTTGGCTCAGGTGACCCGCCCTGTAAATGCCCCGGGAAATTTAAAAATCTCTCCATTCCTGTTTGCTGCAGCCAGGTGTGGAGTGCAATCAGTTTTAATCAGTTACAGGTGACCATGCCTCCACACGGCAAACGAGCCCCAGCATGGAGCACTGGTGAATTGCAGGACCTCATCAGTGTTTGGGGTGAGGCATCTGTTCAGGCACAGCTGCTGCGCCTCCCGGCCGTAAGGAATTACGATATCTTTGAGCAGATATCAAGGGCCATGCTGGATCGGGGCCATGATCGGGACGCAGTACAAATGCAGGGTGAAAATTAAAGAGCTGCGGAGTGCCTATTACAAAGCCCGAGAGGGGAAATCGACGATCCGGAGCTGCTCCCACGACCTGCCGTTTTTACAGGGAGATGGATGAGATACTTGGGGGTGACCCCACTGCCAATCCAGGATAACGATGGACACTTCTGAGCAGGCTGGGGGACAGGAGGAGGAGGCGGCGGAGGCGGAGGCGTGGGGGGGAGGAAACCGCGAGTGAAGCTCCTGGCATGGGGGAAGAAACCGCAGATTCCCTGGAGGCATGCAGCCAGGAGCTCTTCTCAAGCCAGGAGGAAAGCACCAATCGCAGCAGCCAGCAGTTGCAGAAGGACAAGCAGAGGAGCGTGTTACCGGTAAGCGGCTTTTATTTTCTGGGTGAAATGTTTCTGAGAGGGAGGGGGGGTTATGGATGCATGCATGCCAGCCTCTAGATGTGGAATAGCCCGTTGATGTGGTCTATCACGTCGCGGTAATCTGCCTCAGTTATCTCAGCAAAAGCTTCATCCAGAGCGTGGGCAATATTGCCTGCGCAGGTTTATAGGCAGAGCCACTGTGTCCCTTGTCCCAGTGACGGTGACGCGTCCGCGCCACTCTTCTGCCAGTGGTGGGGGGACCATTTCTGAACACAGCAAGCCGCATAGGGTCCCGGGCGGAATCCACATTGCTCTAAAAGAGCCCCCCGCTGTTCCCTAGTGACTCGCAGTAGGGAAACATCTTCCAGGATTAAGTCCTGTGAAAAATGTTGGGAGACTCTTTAGTGAAGAGATAGGGAGATAAGATCACCCCCTGCATCTGCATTTCACTCAACCCCTCTAGCACTCCAGATTACCCGAAGCAACCAGCTCCCCTCTTACACCCAAGCCCCACTTCTCCCCATATAAGCACTGCTCACTCACCATGTCGTGGCTTCTGTAGTGTTTATGCGTGTGGGTAAAAGAATGCTTAAATAAGAACTCACTCCCTCAGTTGTAACAATTCATGTCTGGAGATAGTGGATACAATGCTGCCCGTGTTAAATGTTGTCATTTCTGTTTCTACAGTGACCTTGACTACTGGACTGCCCAGATGTTCAACATCACAGAGGCTTCAAAATTTGAGAAAAAATCCCCGAAAGAGCAAAGAAGGACATGCTGAAAACTGTTCTTAATCAGTCTGCTCGAGAGAGTAAGGACTTGAAGGATTGGCGAGAGAAAGAAAGCAGGACACGCAAGAGAAATGCAGTGGCCAAGAGGAAAACCACGGAGCGGCTGCTAAGCATCCTGGAGCGCCAAGCGGAGTCTATAGAGTCACTCGTTGCCATGCAAGCAGAGCACTACCGTGCTACTCCCCCACCCGCCCCGTCCTTTGTGCCTTGTGCCCCAATGTCAGCTCAAACCACCTTTCCCCAGCATCCAGGTTCTTACCCCAACCAGCTGCCTCCAACACCTGTATGTTCCCCAACCAGCCCTGATACCTACCACCACCCTTACCCTCTGCATTCAACCCCCATCACCATGCAGTATATGAACCCTGAAGTGCAGGATTCATTAAACAGCAATCCAGACAGGGCATATGCAAACTTGTGACTGTACAGTTCACCAACCCACACCCCTGCCCTCTTGTGTTCATGAAATGTTGTGTGTCTGTCTGTCTGTCAAGGAAGTTTTTTTCTTTTCAATAAAACAATTCTTGGCTTTGAAAACAGTCTTTATTATAGCAGATAGTGAAAGATACCTTAGCCCAGTAAAGAAAGAGGCAACTGCAAATCATATTATTATTATGGATAATAGAATAACAGTGTAAGCAGTGCAATTCACTCCCATGCAAGGCAGCAAACATTATTGTTGGCTTTCAGCCTCAAATTCTTCCCTCAAGGCATCCCTAATCCTTGTAGCCCTGTGCTGGGCCTCTCTATTAGCCCTGCTCTCTGGCTGTGCATATTCAGCCTCCAGGACTTGAACCTCGGTGGTCCATGCCTCACTGAATGTTTCACACCCTTCCCTTCACAAATATTATGGAGGGTACAGCAAGCGCATATAACCGCGGGGATGCTGCTTTCCCCCAAGTCTAGCTTCCCATACAAGCAACGCCAGCGGGCTTTTAAACGCCCAAAAGCACACTCCACAGTCATTTCTGCACCGGCTCAGCCTGTAGTTGAACCGGTCCTTGCTCCTGTCAAGCTTCCCTGTATAGGGTTTCATGAGCCAAGGCAGTAATGGGTACGCGGGGTCTCCAAGGATCACAGTGGGCATTTCGACATCCCCTACTGTGATCTTCCTGTCTGGGAAAAAAGTCCCTGCCTGCATCTTCTCCTGAACAGGCCACTGTTCCGAAAGATGCGTGCATCATGCACCTTTCCAGGCCAGCCTGTGTAAATGTCAATGAAACGCCCGCGGTGATCCACAAGCGCCTGGAGAACCATAGAGAAATTACCCCTTCCGATTAACGTTACTCTGATGCCAGGTGGGGGGGGGCCAGAATAGGAATATGCGTCCCATCTATCGCCCCTCCACAGTTAGGGAAACCCATGTGTGCAAAGCCATCCACAATGTCCTGCACGCTCCCCAGAGTCACGGTCTTTCTTAGCAGGATGCGATTAATTGCCTTGCAAACTTGCATCAAAACGATTCCCACGGTCGACTTTCCCACACCCAAACTGGTTCCCGACCGACCGGTAGCTGTCTGGGAGTTGCCAGCTTCCAGATTGCAATAGCCACTCGCTTTTCCACCGTCAGGGCAGCTCTCAATCTTGTGTCCTTGCGCCCGCAGAGTGGGGGCTGGGCGAGCTCAGCACACAGTCCCATGAAAGTGGCTTTTCTCATACGAAAGTTCTGCAGCCACTGCTCGTCATCCCAGACTTCCATGACGATGTGATTCCCACCACTCAGTGCTTGTTTCCCGAGCCCAAAAGCGGCGTTTCAACGGTGCTGAGCATTTCCGTAAATGCCGCAAGCACTTTAGTGTCACACGCGGCAGGCAAATCCATATTGATATCATCGTCGGAATCCTCACTGTCACTTTGGAGCTGAAGGACTAGCTGGACTGCCAAACGTGTTGTGCTGGTGACACTCATCAGCAGAGTCCTCAGCAGATTCGGGCTCCATTTGCCACAGAAATCGCGATTCACACAGAGAGTAACAGAAAGACACTCACAATGGCGCCCAACGCTGCTGGAAAGAGTGAATGCTGGGATGTGAAGCGATGCACCACGGGGCGCTGGCAAACAGGAAGCGGAATGACCCGCACACTTCCTTCCCCTTCCCACAATACTCAGCGCCAAAACGGCGCCAAAACGGGACGAGGTGCTCTGTGGGATAGCTGCCCACAATGCACCTCTCAATACAGCGCTGGAAAGTGCTGCAAGTGTGGCCACACTGCAGCGCTGGTAGCTGTCAGTGTGGCCACACTCCAGCGCTGGCCCTTCCACAGCTGCATGACCAGCGCTGTAACTCCCAGCGCTGCAACTTGTAAGTGTAGCCAAGCCCCCAGTCTTGCTGAGTACTGTGATTAAAGCACAGACCTGGGTTCTACATAGTATTGGCTCTGCTACAGGCTTCTTGTGTTACCTGGGCAATTAACTAAATGCTCTGTGCCTCAGTTTCACCAGCTGCATAATGGAGGGATTCATAATTGTTATTATACCCATTTTACAGATGGTAAAGCATGGGCACAGAATCCACAGAAACCAAAACATATGCACAAACCTCTGAAGTGAAGCTACCAAGATTTGTACAGCCTCATTTTATACAAAAGTCACCCAGAGTCATGAAAAAAAGAAAAGGAAATTTAATTAAACCCAAATTATATTAATATTACCACAAAGGTCTTATAAAAATCATTAAGAAATACCTGGGGCTGGAAGTGTGCATCTGTGGAGTGTGCATACAGAACACAAAAAAATCATGTTATAATTTCCATGGAATACTTCTTTTACATCAAAACACTGTCTCAAAAAGGGTGACAATCCTTTTGAACAGATGAAGGATGCAGGCACTTTATTCATGCCATGCATTTCTCCTTCTCTACTATCACCCCCCATGCAAGTTGGCACTCCTCCGCATTTCCCTGTCCCTCTCTCTGAACAGATTGTGAACCCCTTACTCACACAAGTTGTCCCATTGGCTTCAGTGGGACTGGCTTTTGGAATGGGATCCACCCTCTCTGGTCATGCGCATCTGAGCCAGCACATGTTGGGGGAGAGACAGTCGTTTACTGCTGGTATAGGATAAGTTGCAAGAGCAAGGAGAAAGCAGGGGAACTGTTCCTCAGAAGGATGTGCCCACTCGGTCACTGTGTGCATGAATGCTATTCTTGATCAGGGCTGCACCTAGCAGCACAATCTTACCCACAATCTTTAATATTACATTTATTTAATGCAACCCTATGGCACCCCAGTCACACAACAGCCCCTTTTCAAAAGCATGAGAAAATCCCAGGACAACACTGACTGGGAGTTTTAACACTGACTGGCTGACATTCAAAATTTCTGGTTTGTGGGAAATTTTGACATTTTGAAATTTGATTTCAGTCTGATTTTGGTTTCCAATCAGCTCTAATTTTAAAGAAAATGGGCCCAATTTTCTCCCCTAGTCTGGCCAGTTTTGCATTGTGTAGGCAGATCAAAATGACTAACTGGCCAGCTGAATATTATGATGGCATATGGAAATCTTCAGGTGTCGAAGAGCTAAATAGCTTGTTCAATTCCACACCCTGCCTAACAACTGTAAGGGCATGACCAGGGAAAAGGAGCTTGGCCAGGGCACTGCTGCACTTCAGCAACTCCCAACTCCCAGAATCAGGGCCAGCTCCAGGGGTTTGGCTGCCCCAAGCAGCCAAAAAAAAAAAGCCGCGATCGCGATCTGCGGCAATTCAGCGGGAGTGAATTGCCGCCGAATACGTGAAAGTGCCACCCCTCTCCGGAGTTGCCGCCCCAAGCACCTGCTTGATAAGCTGGTGCCTGGAGACGGCCCTGACCAGAATGGCTCTGTTTGGGCCATACATAGTAAGCTGGGCACAAATTAGAAGAACAAAGCTGCACCAGGAGTTGAGTCAGCACCGGGTTGGCCTCAAGATTGAAGGTCTACAAGGGCAGCATACACCCTTCTTTAGCCCCAGGCCTTTGTGCCACATGGAGCTTGGCCAGATCCATGAATTGGGCCCAGTCTTTTGCTACACAAATAAACTAACATTAGCTGATTCCCAAGCTACCTCTGTCATCACGAAAATCATTGCCCAACAATAAGCAGCATGCACATATATTACATAATATCACATCTACCTGCATACCTGTATATTACATAATATCAGACACATGTGAACACATTCAGCTGAGTGTATACCTTAGAACATATGTGACAAATCCCCAAAACTTTACTCGGGCCCAATGTAAATAGAGTTAACAATACTTCCAAGAAATGTTCTTAACAGTAGTTTCCTTTTGTACAAAGCCTGTTGTGCTTTCCAGCATGTCATGCTGCTCATTCCATTGAACATATTGAGCCAATTAGGTCATCTTTATTGTTACTTTTTTTCAGTCTTTCATTCTTCCTGATGAATGCAGAGCTCTTTCACTTGAGCTCACAAGTTTTGGTGAAGAAAATGCAGATGTCATTATTGGAGTCTATTAGATAAAATGTTACCTTCACATGAACTTGACTCAGAACAATGGTTTGATTGTAAATCTGAATCACAGCTGGAAGCCACAAGCTAAATAGCAATACGAATAATAGGAGGAGGAAAAAAATGGCGCTATTAGGCAAATCAAAGAATCATAATTTACATAAACACCTGCTCATGCTTAAATCTTTTGAAAGACAATTATTTTAAATCCTGGCAAGTGCCGCAACTCAGATTGTTAATGCTCAGATACTCTTGTTCCTTTTTTCACCCAGGACGCTGGTGGGATCAGAATCAGCAGATTAAGGAGTCGCTGTCAGCTGTTCTGCCTGAGGGAGGATTTTCCTTATGATGAGACAAGGGACCGCTCTTGATTAAAAAAAAAGAAAGAAGAACGAATCCCCTAATGACCACTTCCCTAATGCTGATTGGAAATCAGTCTGATTATCAGTGCTCAGGGTATTGCCATTAAGGCTAGCTCAGAAGTCTAATTATTTACTAGCAGAACTCCTCCTGTAGGTGAAATCAATGTTGAGTCTTTGGATGGAGCCAACAAATGGCAGAAAATTCAGAGTGGAGATTGAAATTCTGTCCTTAACTTGTGATCTCATGCTTCTGTATTGCCAGAACCCCTGCAAACATATTAACCAGGCATATTATCTAGGGTGGACTTTGGAAACCAGGCAAAATTCTGCTTGCAATTACACCCCTATAACTGGATTAACAGGCTGAGTGGTGTAACTGAGGGAAGAATATTGTCCACTTCATACAACAGTGTGGACCACTTACTTAGAAGAGCCAGATTCTACCCAGGATCAGCACAGAGTGATCGCAATATTGGGTACTAGTGATGGGCCTGAAACCAAAACCCTGCACTTGAACACCCTCAATGTGGAGCAAGATTGTACATGGATCCAGCGTTCAATTTTTCAGCTGGCTCTTGTCTCTTCAATGTGTCTAGTCAATCCCTTAGCTCCAAACATACTTTCAATTTTAGAAATGTTCAGAAGTTGAACTAGCCCTCAACTTTGTGGCTCAGGATCATTGTTGATCTTAAACTAAACTCACTGGCTTTTCATCAACTTTAACTGTGCTCCTGCTGTGAGCATTATTTTAACTTGGCATTTTGGTGATGGATTTTTAAATTAGTGTTAATAAAAGGCATCCTAGTGATGGTGCTACACGTGTGGCTGGGGTTCTCTTGTTTGAGGCATCTCTTTGTGTTCACAGTGGACGACTAACACTCAGGGGCAAACTCTGCCCTTTGATGCACATGCATGAATCAGCAGAAGCTTTGTACATGAATGAGAACAAAACTTAGCCCTTCGAATCTGAGTGAATATCCTGAGTGAAGCTCAAAAGTGGAGGCTTAATTTACTCCATAATCTCCACTGTTGCTCAGTAAGTCGCAGACTCACTTAAAGTCTTTCCTGGCAGAACACAGATATGGCCAAGTCTTAATTTATTCAGGCAAGCAAGATGCTAACTTGGGATTGCACCTGGTTATCAACAGGTAGTTTTAATCACAAGAAGAAGCCTAATTCAATTAGAAGCTTTTCATGGAGGCATACTTGACCCATTCCTTTTTTTGTTAAGACCGAAGTGGCTGAACATGGATTCTTGGATTTGAAAGCTTTGATTTCTTCTCGCTTGGCACCGTTGATTCTCACTAGACTGTACGGCTTCCCCCACTTCATGCATAAAGCGACATGGAAGGCGAGCATTGGCCACACAGTTGCGTGGATTTTACTGGGAAGTTGCTCGGCTGAATTGTCCACCGGGGGGAGGGAGGCCAGAGCAGGAGCAGGAGCAGGAGCAGGAGCAGGAGCAGTGCGGGGGGAGGGATAGCTTGGTGGTTTGAGCATTGGCCTGCTAAACCCAGAGTTATGAGTTCAATCCTTGAGGGGGCCACTTAGGGATCTGGGACAAAATCAGTACTTGGTCCTACTAGTGAAGGCAGAGGGCTGGACTCAATGACCTTTCAAGGTCCCTTCCAGCTCTGTGAGATAGGTATATCTCCATATATTATCAGTGTGTACTGGAAGGCCAAGTCTGCAGCACTATGAGCTAGTTCCCACAGCTTTCATCCTGTGTATGCTTCCCCGCTCAGGTTCTCCACAGCACCACCAGCACTTTTCTGGTCATTGATATACAGCCATTGCCATGGGCATGCTAGCTCCCATCCAACACTCCTGTTGCACTGTATAAAACTCAGAGAGGAGAGTTATGCTGTTGCTTCCAATAGCAGTAACTTTGCTTTATTTGTTCCCTGACAGGGCAATGTAGCACTTAGAGCAGATGTACCTGAGAATCCGTCTCTTGGGCCAGATCTTCATTAGGTATAAATAAATGTTGGCCTACTGAAGATCTTGTCCCTCATCTTTGTTTCAATCAGCTAAGTTCCCAAACAGTGTCAGTGTGGGATGATGCTCCCATATACCTGTGATTGTGTTCAATCTCCTCCACTTCCCCTGTACTCTTATTCACATACTTCCCATACAGTGGAAGGGAGTATCTGGTTGATTCCTTAATACGTGTGCTTTGTTCTTTAATACTTTAGCTTTCTGAAATCAAGTCTTCAAGCATTTAAATGTTTGTTAAACCTCTATTTGGGGATTATATTTACTTCCAGTCATATACCAGAGATATCTGTTATCTAAGACTCATTTTAGAAATATGGGGAAGCTCCATTGAGTCACACCCTCTGATTCATTAATGCACACCCATGAACTCCAAACATGTTTAGTAACAATTAAAAACTACAATGGACTTACTTAAAGGAGTAAACAATTATTAATTAATAAAAGTATTATTACTTTTATCATTTCTTCTGAGCTTGGACACAACCCTGGCTCCAAAGACTGTTCATTCTAATCACCAGGTGACATTTCAGCTAAAAGAAGGGCAGGTCTCAGAAAGATCACTTCTGGGGGGCTTTGTGGAAAAAACGTGTTTTTAAGGAAGGATTTGAGGAGAGAGAGGCTGGCTGGCTACATGGTGCACAAGAAGGAGGAGCTCCAAGTACAAAGGGCTGCATGGAAGAAGACACAGAAGTAACAGTGGCAAAAGGATACCAAAAACATGGTTAAGAGAGGAATAAAGGCAGCAAGATGGATAGCAAGAGGAAATGAAATCAGAGCATGTACAGTGGTCACCATTAAAACATCTAAGTATAGGAAATAACTGCAGTGTCTCCGATAACACAGTGTGGTGGCTACTGTTAAATGCTGGCTTTTTAATATTGCTCACTATAGTCTGGGGTGGAGCTGTGCAGGCCACAAAAGTGAGTATAAAAGGTAATGTTTGATGTAGAAGGTGAAGGGATCCAAAGAGGATAGGGGCATGGCCAGAGCAGCAGGAGACGAAGATGCTTTTAGCACAATCAGTTTGGATACATTTCAAGATGGAATGTCAGGAAGCCAAAGAGTCAGACTAGAATGGAGATTCAGTGTGTGACCAAGGGAAATATTACTGTTACTTCACTTTATTTTTCAATTCTGTTATGAAGAGCGGTAACATTAACTCTGCTATGCCGTCTAATGTTTTGAATAAGCAATTTGCATTCTTGTCCATTTCGAAACATGGTGTTGTGAATGTAACCATTTTGCTCAACCCAGAAATCTGATTTTTTTAAAAATAATCAGTGCCTAATTATGTTTGATATATATGCCTGAATTTATTCCTATGGAGAGAGATTGCTGAACATACAACATTTCAGAGTGCTAGTCTGAGGGAAAAATTTCTTTGAAGAGCATGAAACAAAGACAGGGTTAAAACCTGTCGTAAGATGCAGAGGTATTTTTGTTATTGTTTACAGAACCAAAATTCTCTACAGGGAATCCCAAATTCTATACAGGGTTCTTGAGTGTTAGGGCCAGATCACCACCAGGTGTAAAGCAGCATAGCTCCATGGCCCCAACTTTACTTTGAAGCCTTTACATTAGCAAGCATTAAAACCATACACAACCAACCATCTTCCTAAGAGGTATAGTTTCTTCTCTGAAGAACAACAACTGTATTATGTGTTTGTACAGTAGCAAGCGCAATGAGGCTGCCTGTGACCTGGATGAAGGTCTCCAGAAACTACCATAATAGAACCAAAAAGATTATGTAAGGGAGCTGTGGAGTGTAAATTTTTCCACCTAAAGTTAGGAATAGCATTGCCTGCTGGAACTGAGTTCAGAACAGCAATTCTTTAGACTGCAGAACAAGAATAAGTCATGCATCGTAATAAAAATACTCCTTTAGGGCAAAACAATAAGTCTTTCTAGACTTCCATCAGGAGAAACAACAGAAACCATCAGATCAGGAGATACTCGTGTTCTGGAAGGAGAGCAGAATCTTACAGATTCCACGTTAAGAGTTTTGGTCCAAATCAAACCTCAACTAAATCACCTTTGGGGGATAAACTCATGATGATATGAGTGCAAATTGAAGCCCTTAACAGTTTATTTTGGGTTGTGTATGTCCCAGGGAATACAAAATGTGAAGATTTATGGAAGTATGAATTAAGAACCTCAGGGAGCTGTAGAAATATTGATTCTGCACAGTATGCTGTTCAGTACAGGAAAGTACTGGAGATAAGCAGCAAAGATGCATGTAACCCTGTCCTAGCACACTTCACTATCTATTAGCAAGCTCGCAGTCCCCAAACAAGCAATTATTTAATTCATTCATTCCTAATTATTAGTTATGATCCAATGAGGTATCGAATACTTCCATCTCAAGTTGAGCACTGTGCAGCTCTTGGGGAGTGCTGAGCACTTGGTAGGGTCAGGTCAGTCCTCAGTTTATAGAAAAGACCAAGAGAGTTGTTTTTTAATTAATAGTTGGAATTAGGGAGGGTAAAAGTACAGTTTGGATAAAATAACAGCCAACCCAACTCTGCAAACCCTCTGAACCTTTGTTAATGTTTATCACATGTTGTTAGTTCATTTTCCTTATTTTCAGTGACTCTAGGCATTGAGGGAATGATTTCAGATAAATGGTTCTGGTTTTGACAGATTTCTGAGAGTAGGTGACTTGTATTAATTAACCCTCCTTTTTATTCTGGTCAGCCAGGCTATACGGAAGAGATCTTTTTGTGAATGGTGATGAAATGATATGGAATACCGATGCACTGGCTAAGGAGAGAAGATTGTGGATGAGTGGTTAGAGCAGCAACAGTGATTCAGAGCTCTTGGGTTCTAGTGTCAGCTTTCGATACCTTCAGATAACCTTTTTAACCATCAAACTGATAGAATTTTTCCCTACCTTTTCGTTAATTATTCAGAAATCAGCAAGCAGATTTTTTTTAAAAGAATAAACAGAGCTTTGGTCTAAGAAAGGGTTTGCAGGAAAGTCCAGTGCAATCTCAACCACAGCTTTCATTGCCCAGCAAAACCAAAATAAATAGTGTCAATCCCATATACTTGCTGAACAGTCCAAACATGGGTCCAACTATAAGGAATAGCCCATCCTTTACCTGAAGGAGGGGGGAAAAAAATCAGGTTCAGGATACTTTCTCCATAACTACACACCTCCAATGCAAAATCTCTGGATGTCTTCCTTAAAAAAAACTAGCCTGTCTTCTCTTTTAATTATACCTGAAAAGTGTTTTAAAAAATACTGCTTTGAAACAGAGAGAGGGAGGGACAGAGGGAGGGAAAGGAAGAAAGAGCTAATATGGTTGTGTGAATCTCAAAGACCCTTGCAAATGAGGAATCATCATTTTAATTCTCAAGTAGAAATTCCTTTAAGGATTTCTAACAATTCATAAATGAGTCCTGATGCCCAATCCAATCCAATTAAAAAGTGGATAAGTCAAAAAGTGGAAAGAAAAAATGCCAAGCCTGTGTATCTTCTCACTTATGAATCAATAGAGCATTCATGAATCCAGCCCAGTGTGATTGCAAGGAGCTGAGCATTCTACATTATTACCGTACTGTAGTTCATTTAATACTGCAACTATAGTTCATTTAATGCTGTGCTGGCTTCTCTTGCATTTTCCTCATATAAAAGTTAAGTATCCACTACAAAAATGAATCATCTAAACTCCAGGTAAAAGCTATCACAGTATGAAAGTAGAGATCATGCTGTGAAAATGATATCAAATGTTATATAAAAAGAGCTATCCTATTGAAAGTGTTTGTGGTTTGTAGTTTACCTCCTGTTAGTGGTTCTCTCTGTATTGATTTCAAAAACCTGCTCAGAAAGCTAAACTCAGAATTTTTATGAAAGTGTCTATAGAGCGCAGCCTGTTAGCATCTTTTCAGGAGTGGAAAACCAATATAGATATATTACACACCAAAAAAACTTACATTAAAAGAACATTAAAGCTGCAAAGTCAAGCATTCAAAAGTTTAGAAATGTTCATCCCCCCTTGTGCGTATGCATTATGATCTTTAATTACATGATTGCACACTATTCTTTCCACAGGACCCCTGCCTCATTCAGTGTACTGGATGGACCTGCTTTGGGAACAATCAGGGTCATGCAGTGAAGGACATTGTTGTCTGTAAGACACTGCCTCATTTGTTAGAGAAGTTTGAAGGTGTGTAATATTTCTGCAGAATTTGGAAGGAGTTTAATAAATGAAGCAGGGGATTGTGGAAAGAGAAAGGATGGTCTCATGGTTAAGGAAACGAACACTGTCCTGAAAAGTGGATTCTATCTCTGCCTCAGCCATAGCCACAGAGTTCCTAAGCGAGGATAGGCAAGTTATTTAAACCAACCTGTTACCACAGATGGATATGTTTCTCATTTTCTGGGTACCCAACTTGAAACACCTGGGGCCTGATTTGCAGAAGTGCTGAGCACTCACAGCTGCAACTGAAGTCAAGGGAGTTTTGCTCTGAACAAATAAAGTACTAATAATGCAAAGTACTCTGAAATAAGCCCTGGATGTCACAAACTGGGCATCCAAAATTAGTGAATACCTTGGACCTTAATCTGTATGGACCTCAGTTCCCCAGCTGTTAAAAGGGGATAATACCCCTTCATCTCACCAGGTTGTTGTGAAAATAAATTCATTAATATTTGTGAAGATCTCAAATACTATAGTGATGAGCACAACAGAAAGGCCCATGAGGAAATCACTAATTCTGTCTTCAGAGCAAAGTGTGAACAGCATGTACTAGACAAGACATGGGGCCACATATTGAACAGTGAGAAGGAACAAAATACTGAATAGCTGCTCATTAAGTGAGCACCATCCACCTTATGCACCAAATGAGGCAGGGGTCCTGTGGGAAAAATATTATGAGATCACGTAATTAAAAACAGTCTCACAATACATATACACAAGGGGATCAAATTAAGTTTGCACAAGTAACCTTAATTCTAGTATTTCTTAACTTTTGAGTGTTTGACTTTACAACATTAACAACAACATTCTTTTAATATAGTTTGTGTGTGTGTCCTAGGTTGTTTTAAAAAGCAAACTGAAAAACCAGAAATTCTACAATGTAACATCATATTAGCATCTGCAAAGATCATCTTCAGCATTGGATCTTTTAGATCTGCGGTGGGCAAACTGCGACCCCCATCCGGGTAATTCACTGGCAAACCGCGAGACATTTTGCTGATGTTGACCGTTTTCAGGTGCCCCCCGCAGCTCCCAGGGCCGCATTTCACTATTCCTGGCCAATGGAGCTATGGGAAGCGGCGGGCCGCAGGGATGTGCTGGCCACCACTTCCCGCAGCTCCCATTGGCCAGGAACGGTGAACTGCAGCCACTGGGAGCTGTGGGGGGGAGGGGGAGAGGGGTGTGTGCCTGTGGACAGTCAACATCAGCAAAATATCTCACAGCCGGCAATCAGATTACCCTGTTTGGCCGCAGGTTGCCCACCACTGCTTTAGATCCACAGCACAGATCTCTGCTGCTTTAGCCAATGGAGTCACTGTTAGCTGTAGTAGATTGTTACTGTCTATGTGGACCAGCACTAGATGGGGCTAAGACTGGTTCACATAAACAATTTGCCAACACCCACATTTGCTGTCATTTAGAATGAGTATTCATTTTCAGTGGGCTAGGAAAACGGAGTAAGAATTACCCTACAGCCTGGTGATTAGCCTCACTTAGGATGCGGGACACCCAGGTTCAAGTCCCTGCTCCAATGATTAATTATTTATAAAAAGTGGGACAGCTTCAAGAGGAGAGATTGAAAAAGTCTCACACCAGATTATCTTAGCACAAAGGCTAGGATACGCTCCTGCAATATGGGGGACAAGTTCAAATCCCTTCTCCTTTTCAGGCAGAAGGGGTCTGCCACATCCAGGAGAGTATACCCTAACCACGGCGTTAAAGGTTATACAGGAGCTCCTCCCCTCCCCACAGCTTTCTGAGAATCTAACACTTGGCTTTTGTAAAAATGCCCAAAATCAAAGAAAAACATTTCAAGTCAGGACAAAACAAAAATTTTTGTTTTCATATTGAAAACACAAAATGTTTTGGTCATTTGGTCAAAACTATTCAGTGAACTCAGTGTGAATTTGAAAATAGTTTATTTCCAGAATAATACAGTTTCAGTTAATTTGAAATTATTTGCATCCCCCCCAAAAAACTTCAGCTAGCTCTAGTAAAGAAACTGTATTTCCACTGGGAGCAGCCAGACTAGCAATAGTGTTTAGACATCTCTCTGAAATGTTTGCAGGCAGCCACTGCACTGACGCTGAAGTCTCATCTCAACTCAGCTCATGAACTTGCAGGAAATATGACAAATTCAATATCCAACCAGAGCCACAAATGCAGCTGCCACAACCAGAACTTAGGCACTCAGATATTTCTCTTTATACGGATCGCACAACTATGACAGAAGGATAGGAAAAAACTGCCAAAAATAGGGTGCATCAAATTCACAAAAGCATGCAGCACCTGTACTAGCTGAGACAGAGCCATGCTAAACCAGGATCCCACATGCACAAATGCTGAAGTGTATTGCAGTGAGAGAAAAGCATAAAACATAATACTGATTAATGTAATAAGCAGAACCAAAAGGGAAATACTGAGGCCACATTCACCCACCCAGGAGGAAATAGAGGTTTTATGTTTGGAAAAACAGCTAAGTACACATCAGCATGCGTCCATCAAATAAGAAAGAGAGGCTCCAGCAGGTAACTGGCAAGTACTAGGAGGAGGTGTATATCAGAGATGTGCCTCAGACACGACTCCCCCTTGTATTCCACAGGGTCTCTGAGGAGAGAATAATCTGTTTTATATCCTTTTATGGAATACAACACACTTCCCTCCCACAGGTCCAGCTAGCTTTGCTGGCTGGTATGCATGGCATGTATTCCATGTCCCACCCATTCATTTCCAGGGGGAAGTATCTCCAGCTCAGCCCTCTGGCTCCTCTAAGCAACAGGAGCCATGAATCAGGAAGTCCTAACATGGCTATGCAAAGGAGATTTGGAATCACTATTCCCTCCTACTTCCCTGCTTGCCCTCCACCCTAACCCTAATCTAGCCCTTCAGTGAAAAGTAAGTGGCTGGGTGTTCTCATTTTGTAAAGGCCTCGAACTGTCTGCACTAGACTTGTCCGCAGTGTCCTGTAACACAAGGATTTTCATGCAGGATATTCAGAGACAGTATCAACTTGAGTATGGTCATCAACTCATGGCTCTTAGAAACTCATCTTCTTCACGTTCCCATTTCTTCTTCTTGCCACAATGTATTAGAATTGTAAAATAAAATCTGCAATTTGTTTAAACTTGGACACATCATTATGTCCAGGATAAAAAAAAAAAAAAACCAATGGGACTAGCAATGAAGCAACACATCACATTCATGTTCAACGTATAACTCAGCACTGTTCTATGTAGCCCCAAGAGCCTATCTGTTCACAGTGTGGGACATCTGCCCATTTGCAACGGTTTCAGCTGGTAGAATAGCAGGTTATATTTTTTCTGAATGTCGCTGCAGAGTCTCTCGGATCCAGATATTTTACACACAAAACAGTCAGCATGCTGTGAACACGTTCCTTATTAGGGAGAAATTTGTGCACAATCAAGTTAACAGTGCGGGTGAAGCACAGTACGCGTTCAGATCCCATGTCTACACATACAATGCTACTTCCATTGTTCAAAATGACAGTCCCCAAAGAAAAGCCACTAGTAGTCAGCCAGTTACCAGTTTCCTTCTTCAGCGTACATACATATAATAATTTGTGTCCCCCATTCCCTCAAGGCCAGAAACTGAAATGGTATTATCCTGCCTATCATCTTCAATGGGACTAAGTCCCGGTAGTGAAACAAGGAACAGAAGGAAGAGGCTGTTGCAGAAAAGTTGCAAATTCATCCCTGGAAGCCTGTGGTAAAAAGAACAAAAACAAAACGAGCATAGGGGCCCCAGCAGCAGAAAATGCACTGAGGACAACAGTTTGCAGCACAGTAAGTCAGCAGCACCAACTACAAAGGTGACAGGGCCATGGTGGTGCAGCGTACCAACTCCCTACTGCAGCCTCGCTTGGCTGCACAACCAGTGGGAACAGCGCCGATGAATCCAGCCCCTACATTATAAATGCATGTGTAGGTACAGCGTACGATATGATGGCTGTTCTATTCAACAGAGCAGCAGTAAAGATTTTAATGCCATTCTCCAGTTAGTAAGTTATAAATTCTTGTACAGCCACTGCAATATATACGTTATGTCTCTCTGGGAAAACTCTAGCTATTTGAATAAAGAACAGAGCAGAGAACAGATCCTGGAGCAGCACCCAGACTCTGAATGATGGTGTTTTATCCAGTTAGCCACTAAGTGGAGCTACTCAGTAAGAAAGGTAGAGAAAACTTTGTTCTTCAGTCCTAAATTATCTCCAGTTCTGTTAGAAGCAATGTTTTAATGCTCACAGGTAAAACTAAAGACAAGGTTTAAAGGGTTAAAAAGAATAGCCCTAATTGTCCTGGTCATGCACTTTGTATTGATTTACATGAAGCAGGGTTCATTTTGCCATGCTCATTACAGGAATGGTTGGATGGTTTTATCTTATAATAAATCATATTATTGCACCTGACTTCCATTCCCAGTTCCAGTTGCGAGGCTGTATTTGGCACTCCTGCCCCATTGCACTGACCTAGTGCTGCAGGGCCATGAGCAGTGCTGCAGTGAAATGTTTACTACACGTCAAGCATTTGTGGAGACTTCCCAGCAAGGTGCTTGGTGTTCTTCAACTGCCCGTTGAGGAGGTGAAGAGTGACTTGAAAAATGGGCTGATTCAGTCATTGAACTGATGGAAAATATCACTCTGCTTCCAGGACGTGACCTATCAGAACTCCTGAGTCCATGTGGTATGTTAACTTCTTTCCTGGCTCAATGCTCCCAGAAAGTGGCATGAGGCAATTGGTCTTCTTCCCATAGGGAACTAACTTATGGAGTTCCACAGGGATGCATCCCCCGTTCCCCCCATTCCAGATGTCTATACCACAGTTGCGCTCAGTCTGAGCTGGATCCCCCTCAATTTAAAGGACAGAGGGTTGGTGGGAGAGCATTCTCAGTGAGGGGTCCTCAGCTCTGAAACAGACATGCTCCCCTGGTCTGAAATAGCCTGACTCTAGTGGCCTTCAGGGAAAGCTGCAAGGCTCCTATGTTTATATAGAGACTTTTGAGGGAAATCATATTTGTCCAGTGGAGAGGTATATGGTTTTCTGGGGGAGAAAATTTAAAATGTATAGCATGGGCATCTAGTACCTGGGAGGATAGACACTCCTTTTGCACATCAAAAGAAAGAATGACTAATAAATGCAATCATTTGTAGTCACGTAAGGGCTTGACCCAGAGCCCACTAAAGTCACTGGGAGGCTTAGCACTGCAGTCACCATGTTTCTCGGAGAGGCATACATACGCATCATCCTTGATTAAACTTATGACCTCCTATCTCAACTATTTTAGCTGATGAGCTAAAGGAGCATCTCCATTCTACCTCAGCTAGTAGAAAGAAAGTATAAGCTTTTGAGCAAATCTGATTTCATTCAGTAGAGGGCAATGGTACATATGCATATAAATTGGACTATTACACTGCACAGTCAATCCAAGATGTACATATACATCTGCTACTAACAGTATTTAGGGATGTGAATTTGGCTATTTATCATAGGATCTTAGGTTAGTTAAGCAACAAATTACTTAATTCCGTATGCATTAGTCTATGGCAAGGTATGCTAATCACAGCTCCACTTAGCCAAAATACGTCACAGCACTTGTGAATGGACAAAATGTACCTTATCACGTCCATCATGACTGGTCAAAATACGGGAGTAGGGGGTTGAGGGAGGAAATTCCATGAGTAATTTTGCTAAAATTTTTCCCCGGTTTTGACCTTTTTGAATTTTTGCAACTAGCTTTTATACTGGCGCCAAACAATGTTCTGCAAACAAAAAAGACTAAACAAATATTAATACTTATATTAATTAATATTGGTATCGTCATTGAGGGGTTTTAACCAAAAGCCTTAAGAGAAATTTGATAAAGAAGGTTCAATCTTCCAAAACATTTTCAATAAATGTTGCTATTATTCACTGAACAATATATTCAAAACATCATATTCAGCCAGCTAAAGAATTAGTCAAATGCTGCAAGAAAAAAATGGACAAGTAAATTAGTAAATGAAAAATAGCCAAATTTGCTGAACTCTGTATTCCACAATTATGGTCTAGTTCTCCTCCCATTGTTATTGATGCAAATTAAACATATATCCATTGAAGTCAGTGCAGTTCCACCAATGTAAAACCAGAGTAAATGAGATTAGAATCAGGCCCATCATATCTGATCAGCTCTAGTATTTAGGCAGGTGAAGCATCTTTTCACCTCAAAAGCAATAAATGTGAAAAGATGTTAAGGAACTAGGAAGGCACCACTTGGGTGGTGAAATTTATTTATTTCACCATTTATGAGAGCAATAACATTGCACAAGTAAGAGCAAGAGATAAGATTGTAAGGGTGTGAAGTCACATATTCTGATCTCATTTCTCAATCTCTCTCCCCACCATCCCCTCCATCTAGTTTGATAGACCAATCCGGAGATGGTCTGCTAGTGATGACCACCCCACGATTGGTCTCCAGATGAAATCAGCCTTATAGTTCTAGTACATGTGACACAATTACTCCACAGAGACTCACTTTGTCCTCCCACAATGGCAAAGTTAAAGCCAAGCAAAACAGGAACCACTTCCCCAAAGAGAGGATAACTTCTGCTATAGGAAAACTGGACTCAGACGTGGACAGTGGAGTATTTTGCTGTAATTATACAGTGTTCCAACAATGCTGCTTCATTTATAAAAGCCCTAACTGGAATTATGAGATAGTTCATTGAAGCCATTGTCTCTTTAAACCTAGAGTAGTGCAATGTTACATTGATTAATTGCACACAGCAGGACTTTTGACTTCTAAGATCCTTCCCCAACATTTCTTTATAACTTTGCCATCAGTTCCATAATACACTTGTAATTTGGGTCATCAAAGGTGGTAGTTAAAAGCTCCTTTCATCTGCACTGTTCTGTTAAAATTAAATTGTGAGGTTCCCAAACCTAAAAGTAATACTTATTTTTCAATGGAGCATTGTAAACTTTACAAATACTGGAAGGTCACTTATGTTTTCAAGGCCATTTAGCAAGGTCAGGTTGTAATGAGCTGCAACTACTTTATTTGCGATTTGTGGCTCTGAGGGATTAATTGTCCCTACTCTGTCTCATCCACAATCTAAGGCCGAATTGTCAAAATGATCCATGGCTTTCGTCCCCAGGCCCATGGTTTCATTATTAAGGTGCATTCTAATCGATAGTAGCATTTTTAACATTTTACCCCTTACGTTTTATCAATCCTTATTATCTAATGACCAATACTGAACTGGCACAAGGTTTTTCAGAAACACACTGACAGATTACAACAGGCAGTCACATGCATTTGTAATTGGACTTCATTACCATTATAAGTGCTCAGTGGGAATAGAATAGAAAGGCAGAAAAAATGCACCCAGTTCACTATATTTGTTGCATTTCTTAGAAATGCTGCATGAGTCATATTAGTAAATCTTAATTTAAAAAAAACAACCTGAGCAACCTGGGATTACTTTCAGACTGAAATGCTTGATTCACTCTACTCCAGAGGCATGAATGATATCCGTGGCTTTGAGAACTAATAAGGCATCTAGAAATTATAGCACTCCGTTTAGGCAAAGAAAATACCATAAGAAACTTAGCACTTGCCTTAATTCTTTTGTTGTTTTGAATTTGGTGATTTTTAATTACTTTGATTCTTTGTAATAACATTCAGATTTACCAAAGAGATATAAAAACAGATCAATATTTTTTGGCTATCGGCTAGAGACTGGAGCTATGACAATTTACACCAGACAGTTTATACTGCCTCCTTGCCCAACATCTCAAGTTGTTTAGAAGAGAGTGAATGGGCCAGATTCTCAGAGGTGTAAATTGGCATAATTCGACTGAAGTCAAAGAAGTTACACTAATTCAGCATGTGCTGAATATCTGGCCCCGTAATTGTCATAAAAAGATTATTGCAGAAGACTGAAATTTTCCAGCCTGTAGAATAGGTGGAATAATTAAATTCCATAGCATCCATCGCTCCTCAGGGGTTTATGAAATGCCTAACCTCTCTAATGAATAACAGTGTTACTCCATCAGTGTCCCACTTTCCTGACCTCACTCAGGCTCCTGGAAACTTGGTCACTGCACTCTTCTCAACCTTGCCTTGCCTTGCCAAAGCTACCAAGGCTCTCTGGACAGTATGTTAAGTTGTGTAACCCACATTTATATGAATGCAGTCAATAAAACACATGACGTGACATTAAACACTAACATAAACATTCAAAAGTTTAGAATCCCAGATAAAGCTCACATCTACCCAAACCTTATCCGAATGAATAAGAATTGGGCCTGAGCTGCATTTCCGGAAATGGATCTGACTACCAATATAGTGGGTAAAATGCTGACCCCTTTGAAGTCAATGGATTTTACAAATGACGTGTTCAGAACTGGGATTTTGGTTAGATTTTAGCAGCAGCCACATTGGACTAGTTCATCATAGTTTCACCTCTGGCTGCCATTTTGTGCTCCAGAATCTCAGCTTTCATTTAAAAAAAAAAAAAGGATCCTAAATTCAAATTTGTGACATTTTGAGCTTTAACATATTTTGTTGCAAACTTTCCTGATTTGGCTGAGAAAAAGCCACAGACAAACTGCAGTCTCCCCTCCCCAACTTTTCCCACAGCAAATTAAAATACATTTTATTTTCAATGTAAAACTTTCAGAGCTGCTCTAGAAACAACTTCTTCTGGGACTCAAGTCAAATTTGAAGCGTCCACTCAAATTCCTGTACTCCTTTATGAGAATATTCAGATTTGTTTTTCATTCAATGATGTGAAGCCAATTCAAATGAGAGAGGAGCACAGACCAAAATGCTGGGAATAAACACTTCCGAGTGGGGACGAACACTTCCAGATCTGCAGCTGAGCACTGTGACTCGGCCCTAGCTCTACTCCAGGTATGTTCGCACTATCTATCTGTTTTAGAGCTTTGTACTGTCACCCATCACCGTAGTAATTTGACTCCTTTCCACATGTTGGTACTGTGAACACTTGTGCACATGCTTAACTTTACGTCATGAGTATTACCTCATTGTTAGCCTGTTCCCCCAATCTGTTCATTATATCCACCAACTACCCCTTGCCTTATATTTATATTGTAAGCTCTTTGAGGCAAGGGCGGTCTCTTATGTTTGCATAGTACCTACCGTAATGGAACTGGGGCCTGCTGTATTAGAAACAAATAAATAATACACACAATATCCTAAATCCATCAGCGGGACTCTGCGTGTGCAGAAAATTAAGTGTTTGCAGGGTCCAAGTCAACATGCAATGACAGATAATGCCAATCGCCATAGCCGAGCTTTATTCTGTCCGTGCTTTCCTAAGTAGCACCTGCATTTGCCTGTGAAAGAATAAGTGAAAATCTTGCAGGCTCGAGTTTTAGAAACACCATTAAAGTCATTAATTGGCAATAGAGCATAAAAATGCTAAAACAATGGTTTGAACTTTATTCACAGGATAAAGATCTGTATCATGACCAGAACAGATCTACTGTACTTTTCTTGCCAAGTTGGTGCAAGAATTGTAACCACAACAGCTGAGACAGAAGCATAGGCAGATAAAGAAGAATTAAGATTTCTTTCTATAAATTACTACAAATAGTAAAGATTTTCAATAGCTCAAACCAGCACTGGATAAGATTTGTCAGGTAAAGTGTAGTTATGTGATCATTACATGCCAAAAATATATTTTTAAAGGATTACTTGATAATTATCTAGGATTTCCTAATAAGTGACTAGGAAATTTACTTCAATTCTGTACATCTATTACTTGCCAATTTTGTTCCTATGGTGCTGGCACTCATATCACATCCTAGACACTGAGTTCTTCGTTTAATGTTACAGTAGAATGCAATGAATAATTTTGCAATATCTGTGGCAGTGTTGTTCTTTATATAGAAAGCAGGCAATGATGTTGAAAGAAAGTGTTGCAACACATCAGCACAGTCAAATTTCTCCTTTGCAATATGTTTTTTTAACAGGTCGCCTGTGAATATATTTGATTCATTTCAATGAAATAAAAATATGGTGGGAGGGTGAGGAGAGAGAAGAGAGAATTGAAATATGTGATAAACCAACCAAACACTGTAAGGGAGATCTGAATGCATCTGGTAAGTTAATCACTTTAGAATCTTATTGGATTCTGTCATTCCTTTTGGGGGCACAAGTGCTACACTGTATACACAGGATGACATCCCTTTGTATTGTCAGGCAAAAGGAATGTTGAGGAGCATTGTGGTTTATCTAACCTAACTAAAGGCACTGATGTATCTCCTATAGGGAGACACTTTGCTATGTAAAATATTGAAGGAAATAGATGGGACAAATATAATTATGAACTGAGATCTTCATTTTTTCCCATTACAAATTTCCTCCTATAATGAGACTGATTCTCATAATTCTCTGTAAGAGTCCAGGAGGATCAGCAAAAAGAGGAATGATTCCAGTAGGGGCAACATATACACAAATCCAGGACATTTTACTTCTACTTGTAGTTTATATGCCTTTTCACATTACTCCTTGCCAACTATTTCTACCAAAAATAAATTATTGCAACCTATTTCACCTTACATTTTGACTGTAATCCAGTCAGTGTCTATTACTAATGAAATATAGAACCATATTTGAATTCAACAAGTACAGAGAGATAATTAGTTCAGTACACCTACCATACATATCCAAAATGTTCAGGGTAACCTTGTCAAGTCCAAGTTCCCAACTTCTCAAAACAGAATGCTCGGATTTCTTTTTCATACAAAACATTGTTCTACACTGCTGTGTAATGCTCACCTACTTTATTCATAAATCTGTGTAGGTTAATTCACTGTAAGAACGAATGTCCTTATTTCACCAAGCTTCCATTATATCAATAGCCTCATTTAATGTCAGACACTCTAGCTCACCTAGCTTGGTATTTAGACTTCTAGCATTTGTACATCAGCATTTGTACATTTTATCAATATTCAGTTGCTTGCCTTCATGTGCTATCTCAAGCCTTATGTTCAAGGCACTCAATGGCCCGGGCCTGGTATATCTAAAACTTTCTCTAAAGCTCCAGGACAAAGATCATGATCGACATCTTTGCTCCTCTAGCACAGTGGAACTCCCTACAAGAAGAGTAAAGCTTATTTGTGCAGAATACAGAACTTTCTTCAGGGTAGTCCGAGAGCTCCCCCAGGAATGAAGGACTATCACAAACCTCACCACTTTCCGCTTCAAGTGCGCCTGTCCCCCAACAATGCAAGCAGGAAGGAGTTAAGCCCTATGGACACATTGTGAACAGGGTGCAGGGAACCTGACTGCAGGGGCTTCAGCGAACCTGGCCACAGATGTGGCTCAACAGGGGAGGCTGCCTAGGGGACAGAGCAGCCCCGTGCTCCCTGGGGGCAGAACCCAGGGCGGGAGGGTGGGTGGTAAAGAGGGTGCTAAAACCCTGCAGGTTTAGGGCGTGAACAGGTTGGAAATCACTTCCCCCCTCCCCCCAAACACCACTCCAGAACTTAGCTCAGGGGCAGAGAGGCTTCCCCGTGCCAGCACTGTGCAGGGCTTTGGCACATGCAGGACTCGGCTTCTCCTGGCCAGTGCCTTTGGGATTTCCCGGGGTACCAGCCCAGCCAGAGGCAGTGGGGGAAGGAAGAGCCTGCCAGCCAGGCTATTGGTGAGCTGAGAGCTCCAACCAGTGGCTGGTTCTCCACACAGCACTGGGAGCAGGACATGACCTGCCAGGAGGGATATGGAGCAGCAGTGCGGTTGAGGGGGCTGAAGTGGCAAAGCAGGGAGAGGACAATGAGAGGGGGAGCATATAAGGGGTCGATGGGTGCGCAGCAGAGACAACATGTAACTAGCCACTCCTGGTGCCTGCCCGCTCTTAAGGGCCACTGCAGCTCACAGCATCCAGTGCCAGCCGGACATGGGACAGCGGTCAGAGCCCTGCTGTCTGAGACTCGGCACGTAGTGGGGGGCTGCTCTGACAGACCAGCAGGGGGAGCGGCCACAGCTTTGCCCTGTCACCAACCTTGCACACCCACCCCCATCATCGGCCACTAGACCAATCCCCACTCACCGCTGGTGGGCAGGCGGCTGGCAAGCAGGGATCTGGCCAGCAGCAGGACCCATCAGTACTGATGTGGGGAGGGGGGAGAGAGACAAAAAATGCAGGACAATTTGCCTGTTTTAAAGAAAAAGTCGGAACACCTGCAGGAGGGCTTAAATACGGGACATCTAGTCACCCTAAGAATATGGGAGTGATGCGGAACCTGGGAGAATAACGCTGCTCTCATTTAACACAGGTTTAAATCAGAAGTAGCTAAGACCTGGACTACACTAATTTTTTTTGCCAGCATAGCTATATTGGCTGGGGGTGGGGGGGAGCGGGCTCACACCCTGTAGCCAATATGGCTCTGCCAGCAAAACTCTCATGGTAGACACAGCTATGCCCACAGAAGAGTGCTTCTTTTGGCATAGCTAACATTGGGCGGGGAGGTGGAGAAGCTATGCTGGGAAAAGAACTCCATCTGATGGCATACACTGCATCTACACTGGGGGATCTACTGGCATAGCTATACCAGCCAAGGCTTTGTAGCATAGACAGGTCCTAAGGCTCTGTCAGCCCCATTGCAAGTAATGGCCCTGTTCAGCATTCTTACCAAGACAAAATGCCCTTGCTGCATCCTGGTGGTTCATTCATCCTTCTTCTGATGGCTGGGTTAGTAGCTGAAAACTCTGTGATGCATGGGACTCCATGCATATGCTACAAGTTATGTCACTTTGGGGAAAGGTAAATGCTGACAATGGCACACCAGTGACACACAGAAGGATGGATTCTGTTACACCAGTTTAAACTAAACAGAGATTTGTTGAAAGTAAATTTGTCAGAGAGTGGATCAGCAGTACTGACAAATTTTATGTCTGAAGCTCAGTTCAAAAGATGTCATCTGTCCTCTTCTGAGCATATAAACCTATTTCTCCATGCCTACATGTAAATTTCAAAGACCTACCTGCTTACCTATCTCTCTTCTAGAAAGCAATAATGATCAACCTTTAAATTAAAAGAAACCAAAAACCCTATTCACCGATTCTTGTCCAACTTTCCTACAGAAGGAACCAATTTGTGTTTTGGTAAGTTAGTAAAAGTCTGGGCTCTCCCTGCCTGCAGTGTGTTCACAGTTCTGGGACAGACAATGTCCTATTTTTAAAGTTTGTCAAAATACAAAAAACAAACAAACATAGAGGGAAAGGGAGGCATAATGAACACGTAACTGCTTTAGCCATTCTGTGAATGTCAGAAAATCTGGATCCATCCTGTAACCATAATCATCATCTCAGGTATAAAGCCACTGAACCTGCATGATCTCAGGCACAAAGTTCTAATTATGGTATGCTTGACGGGCTCTTAGAACAACAGAAAATGGTACAAGAAGCAGTAGATACCACAGGGGATGATTTTTTTCCCCCTCTATCCCACCTAGGGAGTTTTCAGCAGTGGTGAGTAGCCGTCTTTCTTCTTTAATGCTTAAGTTGTTTTGCATTAGGATTCGTTTGGCATGAAAAGAATCCTGTGACCTAACAGACTGGAAATATTGTATCACAGGACAGTTGAATGGTTACTAGTTCCTTTTTAGGGGAAACTCTTTCTTGTCATCCTGAGCATCCTTCTTTGCAAAAAGATTCAACGCAGTAATCCTCCTCCAAGACCTTATTTAATATCACATCCTGATAAGATTGATTCCACTGATACAACTATAACAGTAACACTGAATAGAACATACGGTATATTTCTATAGCATTTTCATCTCGGAGGATCCCACTGTGCTTTATGAAATCTGGGGGAGATTTTCAAAGGCACAAATGAAGTTAGGTGCTCAATTCCCATCAACCTTCCATGGAAGTTGTATGTTTAACTGGCTTTTGAAAATCTCTCTCTTCATACATTCATTTCCTCTGAAATAAAACTGTTTCTGAGGTAACAGGGTAGCAATCATCTGGGCTACAACATAACAAATTAGGGGGGAAGAAAATTTTTGGCCAAGGACAAGAATGTGTCCTCTTACAAAAAGTTGCATGGGGTCTTTCAGGTACACCCAGAACAGAGAAGATCTCTGGTGTTAAGGCCTCACCTGAGAAACTCACACACAGAAAATTGCATGGTGCTTTCTACTTTAAAAAAAAAAAAAAGAAGGTTGAATAATGCTGTCGCTGTGGGATCATATTGCTAATAAAGGGCCAGACTCTGGGGCCTTCTTAGCAATCTTATCAATTTACCCCACCCACAATGAATTACTCATAGACTGACGTGCTAATCATTTATGAGTAAGAATGACAGAATTTGGCCCATAATGATCAATTATTTTCATCTGTTGGCTGCTAAGAAATCACTGCTCTTTTTTTCCAAACCAAAAGCATTATATATTTCAGTTCCTTGGGGTTCAAGGTCTCAAACTCCAACCCAACAATTTATTTTTTGCCAATTTGTGAAATCCTGTTGCTCATCAAGATGATGGTTTTATTTCTTCAGTTTTAATTTAAAAACCAATAAGATGCACCATTATAAAAAAAATTAAAAGCCAAAGAGTTTAATTCTATTTTCTGCAGCAATAAAGCTTTGATTTCTTTCATTTTATAACTTCTTTTCTAAAGTCATATGTGAACCATTTTTCAGCATATATAGTTTGGTTATTACAAATCCAAATGAAACAGGCATCTTTCATCTGTGATTGTGGGGTTGTTTTTTTCCCCCAGACAGTCTGAAATAGAATTTCAATTTTCAGCTTTAAGCCTTTACAAATTCTATAGCGACACACAACTAAAACATGGGGTTATATATCAAAAGAGAGCCGATTGTTCAAAGTATCTCCCTTTTGTAATATAAGGTTTCTTAGCTATTCACCTTTCCCCTGGGAGAAGCTGTTCTACATTGAGAGGGCTCCATTCAATTATTATTTTTGGACAGATCCATTAGGACCATGTGCAGCACTACCACTGTACTTACTGATATGCACTATACCTTAAGGCTAAATGAACCCCCAGATGGAGTCTAATCCATGATCCATCAGCATTTAGCTTTAATGACAGCCCTATACGTTTCTTCTTTAATGACAAGCTCTCACTGTATGTGTTTTTCCATTGGCATATTCTCATCTCTGTCACCAGATCCAAACTAGTAACTTTATTTCTGTAACGCACAAACACAAAATGCTCTTTTTCAGTGTTCTGTTACTGTGGTGTTTATTTTAAATAATCCTTAAATATTCCCATGTTATTTTAAATGGGTGTATTTAACAGGATTTTCTATCAGGAGAGCTGTTCTATGTGAGCTGATTTACAATGATAAAGAATAAATATATCATAAATTTGTTACACCAAGAAAAGAATTCCTGGCTCGTGATTGGTTTTAGCCAATCGTGGGATGAATCAGAAAGTTTTGTTCAATCCCATCTATTTATTGCATAATTGGGCTGAGCTACAATTTCACTTATATAGTATCTATTAGCTCCAGTGCATTCTATTTGCTCAGAAAAACTGCCTGCAGGATCCAATGGAGTTACGCAGTGAATTACTAGTTTTCTTTCCGTAACTCTGGGGCTGACTCTTTTCTCGCACTTATGTGAGAGGAGAATCAGTTTTATTGCTTGATTTCCCTCTAGACCTGCCCCCTCTTACCCTCCCTCCCTCTCCTCTTCCCGGCCGTGTTCCCCTCACCTCCCTTCTCTTCCCTTGCCTTGCCTCCCCGCACCCTTCCCAAAATATCATTTAACAAACATGACATTTTCTGGCATCACTCTGCTTGTGTGTGTGTGTGTTATACCCATTCCCCCACTCTGTGTTTGTCTTGTCTATTTAGACTGTAAGGCCTTTGCGGCATGAACCAGCTATCACTCTGTTACTACAGTGCCTAGCACAGCAGGGCCCTGAGGTACCATTGTAATAAACAAAGTTGTTAATAATTCCCAATTACCCTTAATATATGCATTTTTATACTCTCTCACACCATTGTGGTCTAAAAAAAAATCTATCGTGTGTGTATATAGATTGATACACACACACACACACACACACACTTCTTTCAGTCAGTTGTAATATTTTGATACAAAAATCCAACCTTGTAAGAAAGTTGCCAATTCCGAATAGATCACATACCTGGCTATTTTGTTGTTATTCATCTACTTAGCCAAGATATGATGTAATATAATTATATATAAGTTTTGCATTCAGAACTCCATTCCCATTTATCAACAAGAACTAGAACTTTTCTTACAAGTTGCCCAATGTTTAACCATTGCTAATGTGGTCAAGGCAGTTGACAAAAGATGGAGAAACCACCAGTCCTGAAAGGCTGAAGAGAAAAAATGGTCAAACAGAGATACATGATGGAACTGCTATCAAATTCCCAAGAGCTTGGAGATGCCTCTCCATCTCCCTTCCCACCCCACCCCACCCCCCAAAAAAATTATTGAATGCCACAGTTGTGTGTTTCCTTCACAGTTTATGTGACATAAGTGGTTGCTTTACCACATTGCCTGTGAATTGTGAGGAACAAGGAATGGATATACTTCCCCCCACCCATATACACACACACACACACACACACACACCATTGTTCTAGGAATTAATCAGGCCACATTGAAATCAACTTATGTTCATAATTAAAGGCCCCAATCCTTCTTCCTATGAGAAGGCCCACTGAAGTCACTGTGTAAATCTTTGTAGGATTAAAATGATATTTTGCAACATAAAGAGATGCACTTCAATGTGGGTACCCTATAAATCAGCACTTAAAAAGTTATCCTCCATTTAAACCTCCCCCATTCAATTTTGAAATTTTATCGCTCTGGGATCCATTCAGATTGTCTGTCTGCACCTACTGTAACAAGCAGCCCATTGTGAGTTGCTCACCTCTATCCTAAACAGGAATTGTTATTTTTCCAGTCAAGTGCCTATTTTTAATAACCAGGCTTTTATTCATTTGCTATATGTCAATTAATTTGTTAGGCTGCTGTATTCAATTCATTCCTATTTCATCTATCAGCTTCTATTTAAGACATTGATTATAAATTTAAAATGTTACTTCATCTAGAAAGTTATAATAAAATCCATTAAAATTTAATTTTCTGAACTTTTAACACATTTTAAACATTAACTTTCCACAGAAATATTTAATTTAAATATTTAATCAGACTCTACATTTCAAACTAAAGGCTATTTTGGAAGCTCTTCACAAATTCTGGCCCCAATTCAGGAAAGCAATCCTATCCAGGACATAACTTAAGCACATGCTTAACTTTAAGCACATTCTTCAGTGTTTTCCTGAATCAGGGCCAATGGTTGCTTTCAAAGGGGGATGGTATGGAGTTTTCCTTGCAAGTGAAAATTAAATTAGATCTTATTTATGTCTCCAGTAAGTATCCTGTGTGGCCCCATATAAAACGTAATTACTAACAAATTCATTTTTTCCAAACAAAATCTTTCTTTAGATGACTGTCTGCTTAGCATGCGGAACTCAGTGCCACTAGATGTTGAGGCCAAGAAGTTAGTGGGATTTAAGAACAGATTAGACTTTTATATGGATAATGAAAATGTTGATCACTATATAGAATGTTTTAAAGCACTGGAAGGGATATAAAGCATTGTGCTTCAGAGGATAACCCGGAGGGACTTTAGGCAGAAACTTCCCTATGAGCAGGTTATTCCATAGTTGTCCAGTATGGAGTTTAGAACCATAGAATCATAGAAGATTAGGGTTGGAAGGGACCTCAGGAGGTCATCTAGTCCAACCCCCTGCTCAAAGCAGGACCAAACCCAACTAAATCATCCCAGCCAGAGCTTTGTCAAGCCTGACCTTAAAAACCTCTAAGGCTGGAGATTCCACCACCTCCCTAGGTAACCCATTCCAGTGCTTCACCGTCCTCTTAGTGAAATAGTGTTCCCTAATATCCAACCTAGACCTCCCCCACTGGAACTTGAGACCATCGCTTCTTGTTCGCAGATTGAGGGAAGTGATTATTCCCCTCTATTCAGCACTGGTGAGTCCACACCTGGAGTATTGTGTCCAGTTTTGGTCCCCCAGCTACAAAAAGGATGTGGATAAATTGGAGAGAGTCCAGCGGAGAGCAACAAAAATTATTAGGGGGCTGGGGCACATGACTTATGAGGAGAGGCTGGGGAACTGGGCTTATTTAGTCTGCAGAAGAGAAGAGTAAGGGGGGATTTGACAGCAGCCTTCAATAACCTGAAAGGGAGGTTCCAAAGAGGATGAGGTTCCAAAGAGCTCGGCTGTTCTCAGTGGTGGCAGATAGTTTCTTGCACTTCCTCTGAAGTTTCTGGTTCTGGTGGGTGTCAGAGTTAGGATACTGGACTAGATTGGTCACTGGGCTGCTGCAGTATGGCAATTTTCTATGAAGTTCTATAAACTGAGGCCAACATTTTCAAACTTGGGTGCCTAAAGTTTGGGTGCCTACATCCATGTTTAGGCATCTGAAAATCGGTCCATTTTTAATCTAGAGATACTGAGCTTCCATTGCTCCTGATGAAAGGCATGGATTTAGATCGCTAATTTTGCATTTAGGAGCCAGCCTAATTTCAGCTTGAAATTGTTGATCTTAATCACAGGAACCTGTGGTAGACAGCCTTTCACCGGGCAAGGCACTGAGATAATAGACCAGTTAACCTATGGCTATTGGAGATGATCACAATCAGCCAGACAAGACCTATGGATGGTAGAATTCCAACCTAATAATAAATAATCATAAGTAGTATATCATGGTTTACATTAAAGTTAACAACCGAGCTCTGTGAAATCTCTCCTTTGCCCTGGCTTCTGATTTCTCTACATCTATTGAAGTATAGTTTCTGTTCTGGGAGGAAGCGGAAATAGATTACCTGAGTTCTAATGCACCATCAAAATGTTCCTCTAAAGAAAAAAATAATATAAAAGTGGCATGGGGCTTTACTTTTCAGATAAACTAGCTATGAGTTGCCACTACCCCATTAAAATAATAGCTGATGGCCCGCACAATTTCAATTTACAAAATATTACTTTTGAATTGTGGAGTAGCAAAAAGGAATCAGATACAGTAACTTGTATCTGAAGGAAAGGAGAAGGGTTTGTTTTCAAATATGGTTGAAGAAAACCTTTGCCCTCATGCTGAGACCTTCATGTCAAGTTTCAAACCAGAACAGTTTTTTTATTATTACTACTAAAATATAAAAGCCTGGAAATGGAGATTTATAATGGTCATGTCGACACTTGTAATTAGAGGTACTTAGATGTGCCAACATAATACAATTTAAATGGCTGTGAATAGTTCAGGGGATTAATAGTGGGATATATGCAACCTTTACTCTATGTCACCAGTTTGAATCCCACCCAGTAAGATCTTTGGGGGTCAGGATCCTTGTTTTCATACACCTGTATAGTTCCCAGTCCACTGTTGGTACCATAAATATCTTTATTACTACTCTAACCACAATATCTGGAACCTGTAAATAAGTTATATTAATATCAATTAATGGAAACTAAGAAAAAATACCCTTTGATAGTTATTGGGAGATCAACGTGAAATGAGTTAGTGATCCCTGTCAGACTGCTAAAAGATAGAAAGGTTCAATTACCCCAGAACACCATTCAAATTGGCACCTACATCAGTAATATCAGTAGAGAGGTAAAGGAATGACTGGACATGAAGTGAAATCGTGAACAGATTGAAGTTGGTGGTAAAACTCCCATCGACTTCAGTGGAGCCAATATTTCACCCATGGAAAATAAAATATGTGGGATGGCTGAACTGCCATTGCCTATGCTGTAACTTTGCTGTGTTTGTTTTACAGCACTCACAAATGTGCTAAGAAAAGCAAGGTCTCTATCTCAGAGAGTTTGCAGTCTAAAATCTCAGTCACACCTAATTGACTGCCCTTGTTAAGTTAATGGGACTCATCAGAGACATAAGCCATATGTCAAGGTATAAGGATTTGCAGGGCCTAAATTAATAATATAGACATTATATGCATTGACAAAGTGAGCTGTGTTAGAAAACGTGTTAATTTACACAATTGTCTTTGGCTACACTAGGTATTAAGCTGTGTTTAACGTATTATTTAAAATGTGTTAATTGCCATTAGAGAGACAAGTTGAGTGAGGTAATATCTTTCAATGGACCAACTTCTGTTGGTGAGACAAGCTTTCATGTTTACACAGACTACAGGGAGATCCACGCTGCTGCAATTGATGCAGTAGGGGTTGATTTAGTAGGTCTAGTGAAGATCCACTAAATCGACAGCAGAGCACTCTCCGGTCGACCCCAGTACTCCAGCTCCCTGAAAAGATTAAGATAAGTCACATCATAGTGAAGACACCGGGGATAGTCAACCTAAGCTACATCAACTGCAGCTACGTTATTCACATAGCTGGAATAACGTCACTTCGGTTGACTTACCCTGGTAGTGAAGACAAGCCCTAAGATTTCAATGTACAGTGTGTGTGATGCTACACTGACACAAACAATATACTCACTTAAACCTGAGAACGTAAGAATGGATCTCAAGTGTACGTTTGTATGCCCAGAGATACAGGAAATAGCCAGAAATTTACCTTCCCTGATTTCTTATTAGAAAAACTGGCACTCTGGTTTAGAAACCCCTGAAACTCTGGTAATTTTGAAACAGGTTTTCTAGAGAGCTCAGAACCCTTATTTCACTGAATCCTGCAGAAGGCTGGAGTTTTCCATTGGTAATTAGTTACAGTGGCTAGTAAACTATGTAGGCACTGTGCTCTCCTTGATTGCAATTTGCGGATTACCTCTTGATAAAGTATGTTAAGTGTAACACGTTGCAGGGAATTTCTCTGGTAGTTTATCATTGTAAAAAGCTTTTCCAGGCAATAAACAACAAAGACATGGCAGCCCCAATGGGATCTGAATTAAATTTGGGGAGCATGAGAGAACTAGGACTTCAACAAATTCCCTTACAAGACCTCACAAGTAGAGATGCTTCAGTGGTTTATTGTCTTTTCTCTTCAAAATCTCATTGACATATTTTAGCCAACACAGAAAGTTTATATGATCAGCACCAGAGGCAGGAACCATGATGTCAGATTTGATAGAGGTATGAAATTATTTAAAAGAACAAAATACTCCTTGGGTGTACGTTCGTTTGTTATACATAAAAAATCAAAATGCTTTACAAAATGTTTTCCAGTGCCCAAAGAAGGACCCGATAACCATATTCACTTTAGCTATGATCAAAACAAGACCTGGGCTGGGAGAGGAGGAGGAAAGAGTATCATACATTCTAGTTCTCCCCTTCATGCCCTCAGCCCACCAGGGAATGCCCCTTTAACTTGGAGTAGACAGGGAGAGCAAGTGTCATGAAGTTAGCTATGTCAGCTTTACAGAGATGCCCCCTACATCTGGCATATCCCTGGCTGATGTCAAGGCAGCTCTCCATCTCTTTCAGACCTAAAGGCCAATTTATCTTTGTTTTGTCAACATAATCATGTCCTTTTACACTTCTCTCACTATTTTTCTAGGATCTGCCTCTACACGTGCCTTAACTGTGTCTTGTTTTCCTTGATTATTTAAATAACCAACGCTTTTCCAACACTGTGGTTTTATGGTTATCAAATCTCTAAATGGGCCTCTCTTTCACTAGGCTTTTTATTATCAATTAGAAAGTTTGAATCGGAACACATGTGCTGTATTGTATTAGATGTGCTTCCTAAATATAGACACTATAGATTCCTCCCCTACCCCCACCCTGCCAGCCTCATTTCTAAATTAGCAAGTGTAAATTTTCACATCAAAAGTGTTCTTAATGTTCATTGTGTCCAAGTTTGGGCCCTCCCCCACTACAGAAGGGATGTGGACAAATTGGAGAAAGTCCAGTGGAAGGCAACGAAAAAGATTAGAAAGCTGGGGCACAAGACTTACAAGGAGAGGCTGAGGGAACTGGGCTTATTTAGTCTGCAGAAGAGAAGCGCGAGGGGGGATTTGATAGCAGCCTTCAACTACCTGAAAGGGGGTTTCAAAGAGTATGAAGCTAGGCTGTTTTCAGTGATGGCAGATGACAGAACAAGGAGCAATGGTCTCAAGTTGCTATGGGGGAGGTCTAGGTTGGATATTAGGAAAAGCTATTTTACTAGGAGGTTGGTGAAGCACTGGAACGGGTTACCTCAGGAGGTGGTGGAATCTCCATCCTTAGACGTTTTTAAGGCCTGGCTTGACAAAGCCCTGGCTGAAATGCTTTAGTTAGGGTTGGTCCTGCTTTGAGCAGGGGGTTGGATTAGATGATCTCCTGAGGTCTCCTCCAACCCTAATCTTCTGTGATTCTATATACTTTTTGCTTCACTGTAAATAATTTGAAGCCCCACAAAATTTCACAAAAATCCAAATTTCACATGAAATGATTTTATACAAAATGTGACACTAACTTTTGCAAAAGCTGTTCATCTATTTCACTCACCTCTACTCAATGGAATGTGGTCCAGTGAATAGGGCCCTACATTGGGTCTCAGGAGACCTGATTTCTATTCCCAGGTTTACCACTGACCTGCTAGGTGGCCTTGGGCAAGTCACTTCATTTCTCCATAACTCAGTTTCCCCTCCGATCTTTTGTCTGTCTTGTCTATTTAGATTCTAAACTCTGAGTCAGGGATTATGTTTCATTATAGTGCTTAGTACAAATAGGGCCACCATCTTTGCTGGGACCTCTAGACATTAGAGTAGTGCTAATAATAATAAAAGTCAATGGCTTCCCAAACATGTTGATCTGTATGAGAATATCTTCTAAAAGAGATACAACATGCCATAGCAGATCAAGTCCTTGATCCTCCCTTCACAGACTGTGTGCAATGATTCTGAGGAAGGAAGAAAATGAACAAATCATAATTCACCCAGTTAATCATGCAATGCAGCAGATGAGAGTAAAAATTCCTTCTTGTCCCCTGCAGCCTTCAGTTTATACTGGGAAGCATGAGTTCTATTACCCCTCACTTAACATGCACAACTATAAATGTTATTACAATAAATTTTCACAACTATTTAGCAAAAACAGAAAGCCCTCTTAACTCCACAAAAATTATATGAGGACACAGCGTTATAGGTTTAAGTCCATTAAAATAAATACTATGCAGTGTATATTGCAGAGAAATAATAATTTAAAATGTCCTTTTAAAACAAAACAAGTTCCAAAATGCTGTATATTCTGCAGTGTTTCGCATGGTCCTATGGAGTAGGAAGAGCAGTATTGTACAACGTTTGCAGATTTTCCTATTACTATATACATCTACAATAGGTAGTTCAATGGAAGATAATGGTGCTATCCACTTCACTCTTCCTTAATAAGCTAACCATGCAATTTCAGGAGCTCACCGAACAGCCATCAGTGACCATCAGCAGATGAAAGAAATCACCACGGTATTTTTTAAAGATGCACTGTTAACGAGCTTCAATGACTTTTCAGGCAGCCTACCTGGATTGTTTGCAGTCTTAATACACTAGTGGCTACTTATGCAAAAAAGGGGAAACTAATTAAATTTGTTTATGTATGTTATCATGTGGAGCACTCATTTCCAGACATCAAGCTATGAATCATTAAATAACTGCTAAATTGGTCTCCGGGGACAGATCATTCCTCAGAGTTGGGCAGGCCCCCATCCCACCAAAGCCAGGTGTGCTCTGCAGTGAACAGGCATTAGAACTGCTTTAAAGGCCATGATTTGGGTATGCAGCCAGGCCTCACACTGTGAGGTGAGTGGTAGGAAATCATGAAAACAGTGACAGCCTTCCCGTCAGAGTTACTCCTCTGTTTGATTAATGAGGGCATTTGAAAGACAATTAGCAAGAGCAGGTTTGGCTGCAACTGGCTTATCAATCAGGAACCCTCTATTCAAAGCACTAGTGCCTTCTTTTGTTTTTTCCATTGCAAAAAAATTGTATCAGTGGTGCACAAACAACAAGGGACCTTTACATGGTATTTAAAAAGAGAAGAGCAGAATGTTGCAGACCACAACCTAAATAGGAAAAAAATGTTTCCTAAACCATAAGTGATTGACTATTGGCAATCATAACACTGCCTTTTGCATCACTGGAGTTTAGGTTATGTATCATGAATTGCACTATTCAAGGCTTCATAACCAATTCTCTCTGGGCTAAAGTTCAAATTACACAAAATCACAAGAAGAAAAAAAGATAGAAATATTTGTGTATAAGAAAAACACCAGTTTCATTTTGAACCCTCTTGTATCTTCAAAATCGTTTTTATTTTAAAGCTGATTTTTAAAAATGAATTTCGAGTAAAAATTCATCAGTTTGATTATTCATCATTGAGGCACTCTTAGTCCTTTCAGATTGCTGGTCTAAGCAGAATATATAGAATTTTCTTTTATTAATCAGTTTCAGTCCCAGCAGTGTTTCTCCTTGCTTTGATCCATTTGGGTATAGATTTGCCTTATATGTATTGCTTGCATGGAACAGAACTAAGGAATGACTTTAAAACATTGTGTGCTATTGCTGAAGTTCTGCTTTCATTAGATAGAACTATTTTTTGAATCAAATGTCTGCCAGAACTAAGACAATTGTGATTTCACCTGTGGATGAGTCCAACAGAGTTCCTTACTAATGTACTTAAGCTAATCATCCAGTTGATCTGAATAAATCTTAAACTGAAAGAGTTGGATTGAGTCTGAAGCATAATGTGCCATGTTTTCTCTCAGTTTACAGGTAATGTTCCCTGATAATACCAGATCAGAAATATTTCTAATGCATGACTAGGCTGGCATTAAGTGGGTATTGTCTGCAATGCCAGCAGGCTAATTTTTTTTAAAAACTTGCTATAATTTGTATCAGAAGTAGGCTCACAAAATAGCGTGCGTGCGTGTGTGTGTACACAGAGCAAATAAACTAAGAGGCAAATTAATCTCTGGTTTGCTTAGCTACAGTACAAAGCCAAAGGATGCGTCAACATAGCCAAAAACCTCTCACAAGCATCCCTGTCTTGGAAGTATATGACAGCCCAGTAGACATGGATAAAGAAGTACAACTGTTTATTTAAAAAAAAAAACTGGAATGCTTCCCACTCAGAACTCTCAGCTTGTCATGAGCCTATTCTACAACAGCAGTTTTGCTAAAATCTCCTACTATTCCACTAAATCCCTAGCGTGGCACTATTGTAGATCTGCCACCAGCATTTTAACAACCCAGTTCTGATCCAATGTCCAGTGCAGTCTAAAGAGAGTCTTTCCATTGGCTTTAGCGGGCTTTGAGGAGGGCCCTATCCCACCTAACACTGCCCTGAAGTTGTAACAGAGCATCTCTCAAAACTGCAGAAGCAAACAAAAATTATGGGAGATGCTAAAGGCCCTAAGTGGGTGATAGTACCGTAGTAACTCTGAAATGACTCTGCTTCAAAAGAGAATCAGCTGTTTCTCACTGTTCTCTGTTTCAACTAGATTCAGCTCACACTGGTGGGCTCTGTGAAGAGGTTGTGTTGCAGAGAAGCAACTGCAATATAGTCTTTGATTGGGACTCTGTGAGAATGCAGTGGCGCTAGGAGAGCTATAAACTGCAATATAGGCCCAGGCTAGTAAAAGCAGGTCAGAGAAGAATGTTGGGGCCATTTTTTAGAGAGATTTACACAAATTGTGACTTTCCTTCAAAAAACTAACGGTTTTTAAGATCATACTCAAGAAACTAGATATTTTGGGCTGTGACATCACGAGCATGAGGACGACAATTACCTCCTCATCTCTATTCATCACCCGCATTTAGACTACTTGCTTCCCCATTGCCTAGTCGAGACCAGAGTAGCAATGACAGTGAGTAGGCTGAAGCTCATTCATTGTAAGCTCCTTGGGGCAGAGACTTTTTGTTCTTGCACAGTGGGGTCCTAGTTTATGACCAGGGCTCCTAATACAAATAAATAATAATAATAATACAGATAAGACAAATCTGATACTTGTAGGCAGTAGGAAGCACCCAGAGGGTTTTGCAAAGACTGTGTTCTGCTTCCCGGGGATGGAGTTGGGCTGTTGTGCCTATGCTTTCTCACTAAAAGCCGCAATCTACAAATGATCCCATAATTCCAACAGCTGCTGGATTCTTCAGTGGTGGCAGAAATGCTTTTATTCATCTCTGTTTGTCTGTGAGGTTTTAACCTCTCGTCTCATGTGGGTTTAGCCAGTTATCCATCCATATCCATCAGACTGGATTACTGTTTGAAAAAAGGGGTGGGAGATTGAGAAAATTTTGTTAAAATTTCCCTCCATACTTTTTTCCTTTGGTCAAAATATCAATTTTTTGTTAACTTTTTTATTATGAAAACGAACAAAAAAAAGTCAACCAGCACCAAGGCTCTAGATGGTGTTTCCTCGGAAGGTCATTCAATAGCTTCAGATAGCATAGAACAGTGGAATGCTTTCCCAGTCCTGTCCCCATCCTTACTATTCACATAATTTGTCACACCCCCACTCCCTTACTTGTCATCTGAAGTAATCCCTTACTTCTGCGCTGCTGCTGCCGCTGCCTTCAGAGCTGGGCAGCCGGAGAGTGGCGGCTGCTGACCAGGGCATTCATGTTATTTGTGGCGCAGGAGGAGTAATTTTTTAATCTTGCTCCCATTCCACCCTCAATATCCACTCTATATTTAACCCACTCCCACTATTATGGCAGTGAGTCCTGAGGGACCTGCAGGATCCCATTTCTTTGCACTCCCTCCATCCCCCAGTGTTCATGTGGCACACACACACCTGCCCCAGTTTGCTCATCACTGGCATAGAACATTTAAGGCAAGTAAACTTTAACTTAGCAATTTGCTCACTAAATAACACATCATTGTTATTAACGAGAGAAATGAAAACTTGCTGACCTAATATCCCTGGCTATGATTATTCTTGTCAATGATTTCACATTTGGAAAGTCAAAACTCTGTAGTATATAAAAACTAAATATTGCATTTGGCATAAGTTCAAATTAGCTGTCCCACACACACTTATAGCATGCAAATTAAATGTTCTGAATAAACATTAATCATTCTAATAGGCTAATTATTGTCCGTTAACTACTGCACAACTGCAACAAATTTTGGAGAATAATATTAATAAACTGAATCATTTTACTTGAGAGAAAGAAAAAGGAGTCAGACTTTCAAATGCTAAAAAAAATTGTAAATAAAATATCAGTTTGTTAATCCTCATAGAAATAAGGTATGATTACTTTATTTTTGCGAACATACTTAGGTTTATTGTTCCTTAGTGACCTACAATTAATATAAAGGCATCTTAAATGTACCACGTAAAAGGTTTAATGAGTTTTAAAATATTAATTAATGTGTTAACAAACAGCTATTTCTCCTCATCTCTGGCCATATATATGGACTGCCATGGTACTTATGGATAGCAAGGGGCCTAACTGTTTTAGAGGGATAAAGTCTACATGAATGCAGAACTGCTGCTTCGAGGCAGTGTGCTAAGACTGCAGAGTGTATATTTAATAAAGAAACAACACATTCTTGAGTGTAAATGGAAACTCAATATTTAAATACCATGGAAGCCGTCATATAAATACTCAAAAGCCAAGACATTCATAGCTAAGTCTCAAATTTTAATAAAAATATTTTTTAAACTAGCCCAAGACCTGAATTCAATTGGAATATCTACATTACCATTATTTGTATTACTACAGCACCTACGAGCCCTAGTAATGGCGCAGAACCCCACTGTTATCTCTGAATTCCCTCTCTCTCTCTCTCTCTGGGTATGTCTACACTGCAGACGGAAACACTCCAACTAGCACACTAAAAAGAGCAGCAGAGTCAGGGGTAGCACGGGCAGCAGCTCAGGTTAGCCACCCTAGTAGATAAAAAAAAAGAGGTCCAAGCGGGTTAGCTACACGGCTATTTTGAGCACACAAGCTCCAGCAGAGCTAGACCATGTCCATCTCCCCTCCCTGGGAAGCATGCCCCCAGCTGCAGTGTAGGCATACCCTCTGTGTGTATTCTGAGGAGAGCAATCCTCCAGTCTAGTTTAAAATATCCCCAACAACAATTTATCTTATTTACTTAGAAGTCTTTCAGGTGTGCTCATCATCGTCGTACCTGGCCACTTCACAGCCGTTAGTGCTTCCATTCTCAGAATGCCCCTGTGAGGAAGGGGGTCATTATTATTCCATTTTACAGGTGGGGAAACTGAAGCACAGAAAGATTGCGCAACATCACACAGGAATTCTGTGACAACTCAGGATTAGAAATCATTACCTCTCCTCCCTTGAATTCCTGTTCACCATGCTGCCGATTCTCTAGGCTGAAGATCTTCTGCCACAACTGTAGAATGACGACTTTTTGGCCATCTTGTAAACCCTTCTTAAACAGCTCTCAATTTTCATTTACATTTTTCTGTCTAAATTTTTCCAATTTTCATTGGCATCTGGCCATCAGAATCCGGCTTCATTTTCTCCCTACAGTGAAGCTATTCCAGTTTGAGGCAACCTGTGTGGAATTAAGATTTTTGGTTTGAAGTAGCAAAAAATTCATAGCCTAACCTCCCGCCTTCATAAAAGAGCAGCATTCTACCCTTTATCCCTACGACACACCACCAAAGCCCAATAAGCACTCACCACTAGCCCTCCTACTAACAGATTTTGAGATTCAAGACCCCTCTGGTCTTTAGAGCATCATTCTCTTTCTTTAAGCAGCAAGAGATACTGCCACATCAACAACATTGCCCTCACAGACTATGGAGTGGAGAGAATTACCTAAGTTATACTCAAAATTCCAGCCAGCCTGAAGAATGAGGGACAACAAAGATGCTCAGACTCAAAGACCCCGCATGACTATGGCTGGCTGCCAAACTATACAGGAGCCTTTATTACTGAAACCCAGGTACTGGGTCCCCCCCCCCGCACACTTTTAATGGCAAGACTTTATGCTCTTCCTTATATTGGAATCAACATTACTGAAGGTAGGAGAATGCCACTACTAGATGTGGAGTAAAGAAAGAAAGGGAGAGTGAAAAAAGATTTGTGATTAGGAAGCAAAGGAAAAGTAAATATATTCACCTGAAGGCCCCGTCACACAATTCCAGCAGGTAAGGCTTCATTTTCCTTGTTCTTTTTTAATATAATTCCAGTTCTGAGTTGCATGTGAAGAGTGGCAAAGAACCCCTTCTTGAGCAATAATCAAATCAAGAGCTACTTAAGAAAAACACAACTTTCACTCAGACACACACATGCCAAGAAAATTAATGGTAATAAAGTATTTTTCTCAAGATTACTTGTGAAATTTTTTAAAACCCTTCACTTTTAGATCAGATGTCAGTCATTGCTGAGTGGCTTCGTATTAAATAATGTTGTGCACATGCACAGTAAGAAGTGCACGGGCTGCAGTATAGATGTTGCTGAAACTGAACAGAAAATGAAATGTTGTGTGAAATTTCATAGCCTCTCAGTAGCAAGAAAGGATAAAACCCAGAGGGCTGCAGAACATTTTTCACAAAGGGGTCATCCCCTTGTCCATTGTGGCCATGTACACTTCTAAAAGGGAGGTTTAAAACCCACTGAGGAATGGCAGACGTTAGCACAAAATGACCTAGTACTTTCATTCTCAAGGCAGGGCTTTCCTACTGTAAACTCTGTCAAAAAGTGTTGAGACACTAAACATGGGGACCTTTTAGACGAACAACAACAGCTGAGCTGATGATGACATTGTCCTGCAGACCCAGCTCTAAATATTTATCATCTTGTAAGAAAGCAGAGTTAAGTAAGTTCAAATAGATTCTGTAATTTAACCCACCTGTGATTTTCAGAAGATTTTTTTCAATGAATGTTTAAAAACAAATGCTGTTCTAATGATATGGAAGTGATTCATTGCGTCTGGAGAGAGATTTTGCTATAGCTGTTGTAAAATAGATTTACAATAAAAAAGGATCTTTTCCTACCCCAACTGAATTTCACACTGTAAAACAATGATCCATAGAGCATGAAGTGGTACAGGATGATAGAAAATTGTTTGAACAGTATAAAACATGTCAGCAATATGTGCACAAGGCATACTAGAATCAGTGATATAATTTTGCATGGGATCTAGCATCAGAAATCCAAGAGTTGTTTTTTCCCCTTGTTAAACTAGACAGAAAAAAAGTTAAGTAAGACTTTGAAATAGCATCATGACTACCAAATTATAGGTAGTACCTGAATATTACAGCTATTAGTCTAGCAAGAACAATTTGTTAAATTCTAGAGTCTATTGTGCAATGTAGACGACAAGAGGTACTGCTAAATAGTTGTACCAACATGAAGTACTGCTTTGCTAACAGGGACACATCAACTGATGGAAATTTTTTGAGTAGTGTGTGTGTTGAGGTAGTGAAGTGATATCCAAAAGCGCTTAGTACCTCCTGGGTGATATAAAATAATAACTATTCATTATGACCTTTAGTCAGCTGCTTAATGATAATATTAATGGGCCCACAATAAAATTTCGCTGACACTTAGTCAAGAATATTGTTGGGCTATTTTGTGGCATTAAGTTGGCATATGTAATAGCATTTAAACCTAGATTAAATATTACAGAGTTTCAATTATGAATGATGCTTATATTAAAAATAATTTAGGTGGGTTTAGATTTGACAAAAAAAAAGATGATTTTCATAACTGTAGGTTTTGGGGTATTTTTTCCCAGGGAAATGGTACACATGGTAGGAGACAAAGATTTCCAAAACAGGAGTCTACAGTGGTTGTGCCCATCAACAAGCAGTCTCTAAACAAATATCATATACATTTACAGCGCTATAAAATTAATGCCAGGATATCACTAACCATAAGAGCAGCAGCAACACAGCCAGGAAGATGATCAGGTGATGGAGTTAGCAAGTAGCCCGTTAAGAAGAATAAGGTGTTGTAACCTTAAGATGCCCACTAGCATAGAGTACACTGTCTCTCATCAGACCCAACCAACTCACTACACCTAACACAGTTGTCATGGTATTTATCTTAAAGGTACTCTGTAAGGTATCATATAAAAACTAATACCATGCTGCTTAATAATATCATTGTAAAATATATGTGTTAACACTATGTGTGAAGTTATCAATACCCTCTGTACGATGTTACTAGAACATGTTTAAGGCAAGACAGCCTAGCCTAGGTAAAGATGATAAACAGGTCTGTCCTAAACAAAAGGAATGTGGGTTTACCTCAATTTCCATATTAGTAGTGAACAAAGCTATTGAATTAAACCAGCAGGGACTATCCTAGTCCTGAGCGAGAGAGAGTGAGAGAATTAACATGGCTCCTGCACCCCAGAGAGACCCAGGAGACTGAATCCTCAGGAGGCCTTCTTGACTTGTAAGACAAAGACATCCTCCCTTTGCGGATATGAGAAAAAGAGAGACACCCCATATTTACCCTTCACCTTAGGAGACAAAGAAACCAAATGATTCAACTATGTGATGGGCCCTCACCAGGCTGGCCAGTAAAAGGCTGGAAAGGAGACTGTGGGTGAGAGAAACCACCTTGAACAAAGACTGCATCTTGCTAGATTATGTTTTAGACTTTTAGATGAGTGTTTTCACTTTTATTTGCTAGTAATCATCTCTATCTTTGTCTCCTTTGCTTGGTATCACTTAATCCCTGCTCTTCTGTTAATAAACTTGTTTTACTTTCATAATAAATCATCAGTGCTGTGTAAGTTCAATAAAGTGTGTGCTAGTAGAAAGCTGACAGACTGCAGTGTTTTACTGTCTTTGTAAAGGCAGTGAACCAAAAAATTTCTCTGTGAGGGTCCAGAGAGAGAGAGACTGGCCCCTGCAGTAATATATGGAGATATACCTATCTCATAGAACTGGAAGGGACCCTGAAAGGTCATTGAGTCCAGCCCTCTGCCTTCACTAGCAGGACCAAGTACTGATTTTGCCCCAGATCCTTAAGTAGTCCCCTCAAGGATTGAACTCACAACCCTGGGTTTAGCAGGCCAATACTCAAACCACTGAGCCATCCCTCCCCCCACAATGATTAGGAGGCAAATTCAGGGCTGGGAGGGTCCTAAGGTCAGCCTGCCAGAAGTAACCAGGTTGGGCAAAGCCAGGGTGAGGCTTCTGGGCTCAGAGCTCTGGACCAAAGCTCAACAGCCACAAGACACCCCCAGTCACAAGACAGATGGTGGCCAAACCCCTTACTGGCCCGGTGAACCCCAAAACATCATAGTTGTTACATTTTATTTCACCATTGAAAACGTTCACAACTTTAGTGCAATTTGACAGGGATTCTGTGAAATCTATATGAAGCAATACCTGGGAGTCTCGCCTAACCCTACTAACCAATTACTTCTTCTTACTCCTCATTTCACTTCAGAGATTTAGTGGAGAACTCACTTAAAAAAGAATCTGTTTAATAAGGAACATAGTTTTTGACGCAGTCCCTGATGATATTCTCATAAGCAAGTTAGGGAAATGTGGTCTAGATTAATTTACTATAAAGTGGGTGCACAACTGGTTGAAAGACCATACTCAAAGAGTAGTTTTTATCAATGATTCTCTGGCAAACTGGAAGGGTGTATCTAGTGGGATCCTGCAGGGGGTTGTGCTGGGTCTGGTACTAGTCAATATTTTCATTAATGACTTGGATAATAGACCTGAGAGTATGCTTATAACATCTGCAGATGACACCAACCTGGCAGTGGTTACAAGTACTTTGGAGAACAGGATTAGAATTCAAAATGACAGGTCAATTGTAGGTGCCACACTTCAAGAAAGATGTGAAAAAACTGGAGAGAATCCAGAAGAAAGCAACAGAAATGATAAAAAGTTTTAGAAAACCTGACCTGTGAGGAAAGGTTAAAAAAAAAAAAAGGCGAGGGGGCATGTTTAGTTTTGAGAAAAGAAGACTAAACATTGGGGGACCCGATAACAGTGTTCAAACATGTTAAGGACTATTATAAAAGAGGACAGGGATCAATTGTTCTCCACATCCACTGAAGGAAGGACAAGAAGTAATTGGCTTAATCTGCAGCAAAGGAGATTTAGGTTAGATATTAGGAAAATTTTTCTAATTTTGGCATAGTTAAGTACTGGAATAGGCTTCCAAACGAGGTCGTGGAATTCCCATCATTGGAGGGTTTTAAGAACAGGTTAGACAAACACTTGTCAGGGATGGCCTAGTTATTTTGGTCTAGCCTCAGCATAGAGGGATGTATTAGATGATTTCTCCAGGTCCCTGCCAGCCCTACTTTTCGATGGTCATATGCGAGTCATGGCCTTCTTAAACAGCTGTTTGAAATACAAAATGAAAATTCTCTCTGTGGAAAGCTAGCTCAAAATGGGAAGGGACTTTTGAAGAATTAAACAAGTAAAACCCTCAAGAAAAATGTAAATAAAGATTAAACTTAAATCTAGAATATATGCTGTATTTATAAATTATTGAAATCATGTAATAACTACACAAAGAAACAACGAACATACTTTAGGAAATGTACCCTTATATCCTGTATTTTTAGTTTGACTTTAAATCAATAATAGTCTTAAATTGGCTCATAATATGGAAACTAATAAGGACTACAGGTAATGAAAATTATATTTAAATAATGATCACTTCAGAATTACAGGCTCAGCATCTGTATCAGAGAAAGCACAAGCCATAAATCTTAATACATTTTTGTGTAATGTTACATCGGCACAATATGGGTTAATTGCACACTCCTGATTTGCTAGTCACCACAACTTTCCTGTGACTAAAGTAACCTTATCTCTCAATTCTCTAAGCAAACCCTTCACATTAGATACAAAGATCTATTAGAATCCAGAACTATATCTATTACATATGAGAGAGAGAGAGAGAGAGAGAGAGAGAGAGAGAGAGAGAGAGAGAGAGATCTTTGACTCAACACCCATTCTAGACTAGAATACTTCAAGCTCTCTTTACAATCCCCAGTTAATTTTTGATACTGATGGACTTTCAGTGTCTTTCATTGCGTACATACCTATCCAAGTGGAGTACTCTGCAAGATATGTACAGTCTGACTCACCACTATGTTTTAGCTTGTGTTTTCAGTCATACCTGTACAAAGTAAGTGCATAATGGGTGTAATGAATCAGAATGGTCAGTTTTACACCCACTTTGCTCAAGTGTGAATGATTGTGCAAGATGTAGAGCTGCGGCAATTCAGATCCACAGAAAGGATTTTCTTTATAGTAGTTCATATGCTTCCTTCCACTAATGTGAGCCAATTGGGGGAAAAATAAGCAGAAATGGGCTAGCAGCATGGGTCCACAACACAATCCCTAGTGTAGGAACTGCTCCCTCGCCCCGTCTCCACTCTGTAGGATCACACCTCCACTGTTGTAGAGCGAGCATGCCAGAGGAGAGCATGCCAGGGTTGAGCCAGAGGAGATCTCTGTCCCATAATCCCCTACCCCCCCCCCTTAGCCCTGTAGGAATTTCCTTGCAGAAAATAATGCTACTCTGTTCAGCTTCAGTTTGTGAAAACACCCACTATGAGACGGAGCCACCATGGGAGCAGCTCTGGAGCCATGCACGTTCATGGGTGTCCTGAGATCTGGCAGACGTTTTTTAGGCATGTAGGACATTTCATGATTTGTTAGGTACCATCTTTTCCCACTCTCTGGGACAAGAGAGCAAAGCCTGCCCCAGGTCCTGCCTGACAGATGAGCATGATGGGAACTCCTTATGTTAAAATTCAGTTTTCTATTTCTGATGTTGGTTATTTCCCATGGACTGAAGGGGGGTAGTATGACTTTGTATGGGAACTTTACCCACTTAAAAGGCTGAGGTTAAAGTATTTTTACAGCTTACAATAGCTTTTTGAACATAAGCCGAACAGCTTAAATCATTGCAACTGTATTCTGTACATAGACATGAAACCAATAGTGATTTACTTTGAAAAATGTAGAACAACAACATTTTCTTTTATCCTATCTACTTTTCCCTAAGATTTTAAATTTTATTAACATAGTAGAAGTTCCCATTCATCCTTTCTGAAATTCCACACAAGCCTCTCTCACAATGTTTATTTCTACATAACATTATTTCAGTAGTACACGTTGCTTTCAGAATAACTCTATATGACTGTTAACCTTTTACCAGAGCACAATACTTTTTTCCTTTCGATATTTCAAAGCCTGCACCTGCCCTACATTAAAACCAAACTAACACGAGCCTAAAGCAATTGTCATTTTGCTTCATTTTAAAAACTTACTGTAGGAAAACATCTTTCATATCTACAAAACCCAATGTTACAAGGAAGCTTTGGAAAGAACTGATGAATCTAGTTGAGATCCTGCTTACCACTGTTGCACATATATTTGCCCTCCTGAGCAATCAGATACATGTCGGTCTCCTCTAGATTGGTTTCCCTTCTCCTTCTATTTGTGCCTATAAAAGTGTAATTTTTAAAGGGCTTAGAAAGTCATGGACAAGTTTATCCTTTAAATTTCAAATCCTGCAGTTTGTTCATATACAAGGCAGAAATGTAATTGGGGGCATGAATCCATTTTATTTGCACACATTCTAATGCTAAAGCAGTTTTCACTTGGAGAGGACTTAAGGGAAGTTATAGAAATGTTGGTTTGGGTTCTGCTAGAGAACAAAGCTGAACAAGTACTGTCCTGGCTGAGGCAATCAATAGCGCAACTGTCAAAGTATGAAAATAATAATAAAATAATCACACTTTATGGGTGGGATTTTCAAAGGCACTCAGAGCTGGCTTAACTCCACTCCCACTGAAGTGAATGGGACCTGCAATAATATAATTGTTTTCCAGTGAAAACAAGGGTGCTCACAGGGCCTGTATGAAACACAGTAGTGACCACTGTGTCTCGCAATAGTAAAAATACTCAGATCATGAACTCATAACACTTAGTACAGCCAACCCTCTCTTACTTCCCAGAAATAACCCAGTACAACATTGCCTTGAACTGTTTTTCTTGTATTCCAACAGCTCGCAGCCTGTCAATTTTCCATGCTTTAAAAAAGTCTTATGCTGCACTCTCCAAATCGGAAGGCATTACACCTATTCTTTAAACCAATTATCTGTCCCTCTTTTAAACATAATTTCAGTTTTTGTAAAACATTTGTCAAAGGTCTGTTTTTCCCCATGCCCTCCTCTTTTCTCTCTGCTGGCTCTTCATTATGGCCATGCCTAATTGTAATAAATTGTCCACCATTTATTCTAAAGCATTGTATAGGGCTTCGTAAAATGCCCACCACTGACATACCTACAATTGGAAGCAGTTAACTCTTTAGGGCCGTTCCCTTGTTTCAAACAATGAATTGCATAAGGAACTGGCCCTCGGCCCCAATTAAAAATAAAAAGGGTCTCCATTAAAGTCTGAGATTGCCAAATTGGGGGTTTATGAAAGGGTCCAGTCAAAGCCCCAAACAGGGAAGATGAAAATTCTACAGAATACAGATAATAATAGGACTATCACAGCATTTAGGGCAGAAGCTCTGCTAAACCTGGATCCTGAATGTGTTACCCTTAGGTTGGGATTTTTCACATTTCCCCTCTCTATACAATTCTCGGATTTCTTGCCTAACATTACTGTCAAAAGCTGACATTGTCAGTATTCATAAATTAATTCCTACATATTCTTTTTATAAAATTCCAGATTTTAACTAAGGGCATGGAAGTATTAAAGATTTTTTCCCAAAAGGACATGCATATAAATTCAGCCCTTACTTCTGTCCTGCGAGTCCACTATTTTTGCATCATGGCAGTTTCTCGTGACTGGTCTTTACACAGACTCCATCAGCAGAAAATGCTATAATATTCAGATGAGTTCTCTCTCTCATCAGTCAGCCCCCAATTCCAAGAAATATGCCACCAAGACACTGTGCAAGCATGAATTCCCTCACTAGGTTAAAGAACCTGCACTCAATACTCATTAGCAATATGCACAGTTCTGAGTTTAGTTTGCCACAGACTATAGCAGCATCATGTCCAGTCTCCTTCAAATGTTCCTTAAAGTTATCCCAACTTTAGTTCACATTTCCCAGTACACATTGTTGCATGTCAAAGGTGCCTTACCTCCCAGCTTATTTGCATAACTATTTGAGTACTTTGTATTTCTTTCTGATGAGCTGGATGCATCTTTGAAGTCCACTTACATTGACAGGTCTGAATTAATGATTTTACTTCAGTTGTTATAGATCCCCTCCCTGGACTATGTTGATCATGATGAATGAATGCTTTCTATAGATGGTTTGACATATCAGTTGACAAATGTTGCATATGTGCATTGACAGGCACCTTCTTTGGATCTGGTGTAAAAAAAACGGTGTATATCAATATCTGTATATCTGCCGTATGTCTGGAACGGATCAATTTAAAGCTTCGGAATGGTGTAAACAAGCCACTACTTTGAATGCTTTAATAATACTTTATACTCCTATAATCCCTCTCTTCTAAGGATCTCTATGAACTTTATAAACATTAAGGAAGCCTCAGAACAGGCCTGTGAAATAGGTAACTAATACCTATTGTAACCAAGGCAAAGAGAGATTAAAGGCCTGGTTTTCAGAAGTCCTGAGAACTAATTGTGATAAAGTTCTGACATACAGATGTGCTTGTAAGAAACTGACATTCTCTTTCCTGCCCCCAGCCATAATTTCTATGTTAAAGCTCGAAAGCCAAGCACCCCCATGTCACATGACAGTGACCAGAATCCACTGACTAACAGTTATCATTACATCTACCCTTTAAAACAAACAAACAAAAAACCCTAATAAGCAATGAGCTACAGTCTCTGATGCATGTCTATGCCGTTCTGATCATGTCACATGAGCAGGATCAGTAGGGACTTTCCAATGGTTACTGCAATACCTACTACTCCAGTGGAAGCCAATGGAAGCTGTAGGCAGGGGTGCTGGAACAATTTTCATAGTGGGGCTGCTGAGAGCCATTAAACCAAACTGTAAATCCTCTATATAACGAAAACCACTTTCAAGCCAGGGGATGTGGCAGCACCCCCGGCACTCCTAGGCCTGGTCTACACTGGGGTGGGGGGAAATCGATCTAAGATACACAACTTCAGCTACGAGAATAGCGTAGCTGAAGTCGACGTATCTTACACTGACTTACCTCCCATCCTCACAGCACAGGATCAATGGCCGCAGCTCCCCCGTCGACTCCACTTCCGCCTCTCGCCCTGGTGGAGTTCCGGAATCGACGACAGAGCATTCGGGGATCGATCTATCAAGTCTAGACGAGACATGATAAATCGATCCCTGATAGATTGATCACTACCCGTCGATCCAGTGGGTAGTGTGGACGTACCCCTAGTTCCAGCAACTATGGCTGCGGGTCCTCAGCAACTTTTAAAATCAGGGCCTAAGTTACTTGCCTATGCTCATACAGTGAGGACAGAGCTGGACAGATCTGCTCACTCCCAAACCCAATTCTTACCACTAGAAGACATTCCCTTTAAATTATGAGCACATTCAGGTGCAATTATCATTTGATATTTCCAAGCTGCCAGAAAGGAGACTGAACCATGAACTGCCATTTCTTCCAGTTCTGCATCTAGAAATGGGAACGTGGACTATGGTGACAGTTTCCTCCCCATTAAGTCCCACTGCTGGAAAAGTTGATCATGAGTTGCTATGGCTTGCTCTACTCACTACAAAGTTACATCAACGTAAACTGCCTTGCATCAACCTAGTCGTGCACGTGGCTGCACTTAAATTTGTCTCAGTGATGCAAGTTTCCCATTATGCTGACATAGTAACACAACCTCCCCAAGCAGAGTTTAGCCAGGGTCGATATGCTAAGGTTGACTTGTAGGTTCAACAAGCCCAGGCTTGCCTCCCTCTGCAGCCCATTGAGAACTCAATATCAGGACTTCCCTATATCCCCCTTCAACATTCCACATGGCATCAAGTGTCTCTGCACTCTCCCTATCGCTTGACCCCAGGGGACATTAAAGACAATCACAGCTTCAAGTACACTGACCTGTGAAAGCCATGGTTGGTATATGTTTAACTGAAATGGACATGAATGTTGTTTCCCCTTCATAAGTTCTGTTCTCTTCGTTTATTAAGTTTTTTAATGTATTTGTTTTAAAGCTTCAGTGGTTGTGGGGGGGTTGCACTGAATTCGTTTACAAAATAAATTTCTATGATTTAAACCATAATTCATCTTTATTAGTTTGCAACATCTGCAGGTCTGAAAGCAACCAATTACTTATTACTGGCAATGTGTACAATTCACAGAATAAGCTACATACAAAATGAATAGATGTATTAACAAGGTTATGGCTCCTATATGTACAGCTACCTCCACACAATTCCTAATACACTCTAGAAGAGATGGGCCAGGTAGAGTACACTACAACAAAACACACTATTGGGACTCACTGTTAAAATGGTCTTTCAAAGCCTCCCTGAGCCGCTGTGCTTTTCTAATAGCCCTTGGGTCTCGCTTTTCAAACTCAGACAGACAGATACTCTGCCTCCACCCTGCACCATGGCAGAAACTTCCCACTTCGGTTTATATATATATTATGCAGGACACAGCAAGCAGTTATAACCCTTGGGATATTTGGCTCACTGAAGTCCAGTCTTGTGAGTAAACACTGCCAGCATCCCTTCGATCAACCAAAAGCACATTCAAATGTCATTCTGCACCTATTGAGCTGATAGTTGAATTGTTCCATGGTGCTTTCGGAATGCCCAGTGGACAGCTTCATGAGCCAAAGGAGCAAGAAGTAGGCTTGGTCACCCAGGATCACTACTGGCATTTCAACATTCCCAACAACTAATCTGCCAGTCGAGAAAGTCCCTGCTCGCAGCTCTCTGAAAAATCTTGTGTTCTTAAAGATGAGAGAGTCATGCGCCTTCCCTGACCATCCCACATTGATGTCAGTGAAGTGTCCCCCGTGATCCACCTATGCTTGCATAACCATAGAAAAGTAGCTCTTTCTCTTGACTTACTCTGGGGCAAGGTGGTCTGAGCCACCACAGTTCGGGAACCCCACTGCTGCAAATCCATCCACTATGCCCTGAACATTACTGAGAGTTACATAGCAAGAGGCAATTAATGGCTCTGCACACTTGTACGACAACAGCCCTGGCGATTGATTTCCTGACTCCAAATTGACTTTTCGACTGACTGGTAGCAATCTGACATTGCAAGCCTCAATAGTGCAACACCGCTCACTTCTCCGTTGTCAATGCAGCTCTCATTTTGGTGTCCCTGTGCTAGGAGGTGGGGGCAAGCTCAGCGCACAGATCCAGGAATGCAGCCCTGCATATCCAAAAGTTCTGCAATTGTGTTCATCATCCCAGGCCTGCATTACAATGCAATCCCACTACTCAGTGCTTGTTTCTCGGACCTAGAAGCGGCATTCCACCATCTGCAGAGGCTCCATGAATGCCACCAGCAACCTTGAATTGTTTCTCACTATGTCCCACAGCAATCTGACCTCCAAGAAATCATCATCATCGTCTTCAGTACTGATTTGGTTCTTCTTACGACTCTGCAAATACTTCAGGATTGTGCGCCCTGTGCTTGCAACACTCATGACAATAGTGCAGAGCTGGGTAGGCCTCGTGCTTCCGTCAGAGGTAGTGGACAGAGAGGGCTTTTGGATTTTGTGGACAGGGCTGTGTGGGTTTATGGATTTTGAAAAAAAGGTATGAAAATTATGGGATACCAATGACATTATGGGATGGACAAAGTTGTAAACTGGGAAGTTGACTCTCCATGCTCCCAGTCGACCCTGCGCAACTTGTTTCAGGCCCATCATGCATTACCAAAACTTCCCAAAAGATGGTGGCAAGTTGCACAATGGGATACCTACCCAGAGTGCACCACACTGTGCATTGATACAAGCACCCCGGGTGAGCACGTGCATCGGCAACACAAGGAGCCAAGTATGCACATGTCACTCATGTATGTACATTCTAACTGTGGTGGCTTTATGCTGATGTAACTTGCATCAACATAACTTTGTAGTGTGGGTATGGCCTAAGCCAGGGTATCACAGGGCTCCCAAAAGAATAAGACCATCAGGTGGTCGCTTGCACTGCCTGTGCCCTAAGGCTGGCCCTATTCACACTCAGTTCTTCCTAACTGCAAAGCTATCTGAAATCAGCCTGTCATTAATAGCACTGTGCTTTCTGGTTTTATGGAAGCCTAGTCACACCTCTGTTTACCATTTTCAACTTTGAGAGACTTCCTGCAGCAATAAGGATTGAATCTTATATATTTTTATTTAATTACAGCAAAAATGATCAAGAACCACATAGGGGGTTGGTGGTGGGGTTTTTTGGGGCGGGGGGGACTTGGGGGAATAAATACTAATTTGTTGTGAGCTTGCATTGTAAAAGAAGAGCATTTTCAGAAAAGGGCATATGATATTTCTCCCATCCGTTGTTTTGGGGCATATCATCTGGGTTTGGCATTGTCTTGTAGCAACAGGGCACTGTCCCATTAAGAACCCCTAGGAAAGAAAGAGCATTGACTGGTAGCAATCTGACATTGCAGCCTCAATAGTACATTGACCAGGCATTAACACAGCAACAAGAGTCCAAGAGAAAGG